>NC_092161.1:34399498-34591998 GCF_045791955.1 Oncorhynchus clarkii lewisi
ACATTAAGTCAACTTGGCATGTGGGTGTCAATAATGTCAGACCCCACTGTATATTAAAGAAGGCTATTGAGGTTTTTTTGAGGACCTATCAATATGAATCCTTCCCCGGAGGTCATATATATTATATTTTCTATGGACATGAGCTTGTTGAACAATTCAAAGACTGAATCACGATTGACTTTAGTGTCTTGACTGAGTAGCCATGCCGAGACACAAAGCCAACAGAAATACAGTAGGTCTACCTGTATATTGTTTTGGTTGCAGTATTTGACATGTTAACAGTATTTTCTACAAATACAGTACATTTGTCATTAATCATCATAAAAAAAAAGTACAATTCCTCTAGGCCAATATGGCTTCGTGAGCTATGTTTACATCAGAATAAACAGAATCACTTTGGAAAGTATGCTCAATTTGTACTCAATTGTGGTGGGAGTAGATAGATTGCCTTGATAAAACACTGTATTTAGGTATCAGGTGATTTAGGACAGATGATTTAGATCAAATTTGTAATGTGATTGACAAATTAATGTGATAGTAAATAGTTATGTTGTTCATTAGGCAGGTACACTATCGGTTAGAGAGCGGTGAGCCAGCAACCAGAGGGTTGCCAGTTTGAATCCCAGGTCTGGCGGAAAGTTAGCTGGCAACCGGAGTGTTGCTGGTATCAAATCCTTAATGCCGGTGCCTGCCGTCGTTCCCTTGAGCAAGGCACTTAACTCCCCATAACAACAAACAGCTCCCTGAGCACCCAGTGTGGCAACCTCTCGCACCTCTCCAAAACATATATGTATGTCTTTTGTAGGGGTTTAGTCCCAGGTCTCTCCTGCCTAATCCAGCAGACACGAGGCTCAATCCTCATTGCTACAGATGTAGTGTGCATCCTATTCCCCATATAGTGCACTAATTTCAACCAGAACTCTATGGGAAGGAGAGAGACCCGCTATGGGTACTGGTCAAAACTAGTGCACTATATAGAGAAAAGCATTCCATTTAGGACTCGACCCTTTGAGTTGAGTGTGTGAACCGGCCCGGTGTAATAAGAGCACTCTGATAGATTACAGTAAACCAAGAGAAGCAGAGAAAAACCCTGCAGATACCATGTGTAATGTCCTGTAAAATACAGTTAATCTTTTTCTGTGTTGAACATACAGTATATAACTTCCACGTTTCATGGGATTAAAAACTAAGCTCTCCTTCCCTAAGAGCACTCTGATAGATTGCAGTAAACCAAGACAGGCAGCGGAAAGCCTTGCAGATACCATGTGTAAAATACAGTTCATCTTTTTCTGGGTTGAACATACAGTATATAACTTCCACGTTCCCTATGGTGCCTGGTCAAAAGTCGTGAACTATAAAGGGAAAATGGTGCCATTTGGAAAGCAGCCTGTGGATCCACAGTCATCCTCCCTTAGATTACTCTCCAGTCAACAGAGGGGCTATTCCATGTCAGGGCCCTGACAAACCTTTCAAACATCACCCAGTCAAAAATGAAGATACCTCAAATGTTTGTTTATTATTTTGATTTTACTTCCCCTTAACCAATAGGAAGTCCTATTGGGTCCTATTGAGGTCAGAAGAGGTCTTTCACAACAGATGTACACTATTGCACGTCAAAGACGTGTCACCAAAACTATCATCAAATCATTCAAACATACCCCAAGTAAGAAACGTATTATTGTCTCTCAATATTCAGACTCCGTGTTAGCTCCTTGTGTTGAAAACCTATGGCACTGATTGATTGGACTCCAACAAGTGGCACATTTCTCATCAGCTTTATGACCCTTTAAAACCAATTAAACTCAACGTCATATCTTTTCTCCTCCTCAGTGTTACTTAGTCAAGTTATACAGCATTAGCCCCATCCCAAGACTATATTGTATTTACTGGTTAAATACAGCATTGATAAGCTCAGACAATACACTCTGCCACAATATACGCGTACCAGACAATTGTATTTTACAATTAAATACAGGCAGCATTGATAAGCTCAGACAATACACACTGCCGAGAACAAGCATCATGTTTTGTGTAGAGGTACATAGCACCTGTTTCTAAGAGAAGCTATTGACTGTAGTATGCAGTATGATGAGCATGGTAGACAGCGCATTTTTTGTGTCTGATTCCGAATGCTAAACTAAATACAGGCATCAGACCTTACTAGTCAGGCTAATGTTAGAATGTCTCCTAAATTGTTCACAGTTTCCTATCTTCCCTGGTTAAACGTGTGCACTATATAGGGAAAATGCTGCCATTTGAGGCTCAAGCTTAGTCTCAGTCACTCCAAAATGTGTGGTCAAGGTTAGGTTTGCAAATATCTGGTAACTCTCCCCTAATTCCCCTGTTTTCCAGAAATCCTGGTTTGAAGATCCCTGCAATCACGAGGGAATACGCAGCAAATCCGGGAATCCTCCAACCAGGATTTGTGGAAAGTTACCAGAATTTTACCACCCTAGTCACGGTCTTGATTTGAAGGTCTATTTAATAAGTTGTGGTCTTTGACCATGAACCCTCTGGCTACCCTCTCCATACGCTTGTAATGCATGAAAAACACACTCGTAAACCATGATTAATGATCTGGAGGCATTAGCCGCTGCTGGACCAACAAACTATGAAACGTGGGTTTTCAAGGTGGTAATGCTTCAACTATGTGATGTGTGGGTGTTCATACGTACTGACTTTACCCTGTAATCTTGCCTGTCTAATTCAGATGAGTACGTCTGGTGTTTGCATAATGTGTACCACCCTCAGGCACATTATGAAAGTTCATACAGTATAATGTCTCAGGGCACATATAGTACACTGTTTACTGACTAATGTCTTCCCTGCTGTTTAACAATCAAGCTATAGTATGTGAATAATATGTTCTGCATGCTCATACACCCATATGCTGTTGATATTCCATTACATATGTACAGATTTCATAAGGGTTACAATGTGTGCAATCCTGAAAGATCAGAGTTTTGTGCAGAGATGCACGTACACACCCAGAGGGTAAAGCTGGTTGAAAGGATGCACACACACACACACACACACACAGTCGATATCTTCTTCCAAATCTAACCATTAGATGAAGGCATCCTTGTTATGTTGGAAGAATGAGACTTTGTTCATCATAAATAGCTTGGATAAATTAGCTACCAGTCTAACATGCTCATGTTCCTGAGCTAGCATAACAACAACGTTTAGCCAAAGTGTGTTGGCCCTTCAGGATAACAATACGTTGAGTCAAAAGACCCACACATCAAACTCTCAGGAGCTATGTAACGATCATAACAATCCTGTCCTGTTGCGTTCTAATTTACTGACCCAATACTATCTATTAACCAAAGTAGTCAGAATGTGATCCTACAGCCTACAGCTCAATCAAAACAGAAAGCATTGAGGGGAAGTGATCAGTATTGCCTGTAGTTGATTTATTCAAGAACACACAGTGCCTTGCGAAAGTATTCGGCCCCCTTGAACTTTGCGACCTTTTGCCACATTTCAGGCTTCAAACATAAAGATATAAAACTGTATTTTTTTGTGAAGAATCAACAACAAGTGGGACACAATCATGAAGTGGAACGACATTTATTGGATATTTCAAACTATTTTAACAAATCAAAAACTGAAAAATTGGGCGTGCAAAATTATTCAGCCCCCTTAAGTTAATACTTTGTAGCGCCACCTTTTGCTGCGATTACAGCTGTAAGTCGCTTGGGGTATGTCTCTATCAGTTTTGCACATCGAGAGACTGAAATTTATTCCCATTCCTCCTTGCAAAACAGCTCGAGCTCAGTGAGGTTTGTTGGAGAGCATTTGTGAACAGCAGTTTTCAGTTCTTTACACAGATTCTCGATTGGATTCAGGTCTGACTTGGCCATTCTAACACCTGGATATATTTATTTTTGAACCATTCCATTGTAGATTTTGCTTTATGTTTTGGATCATTGTCTTGTTGGAAGACAAATCTCCGTCCCAGTCTCAGGTCTTTTGCAGATTCCATCAGGTTTTCTTCCAGAATGGTCCTGTATTTGGCTCCATCCATCTTCCCATCAATTTTAACCATCTTCCCTGTCCCTGCTGAAGAAAAGCAGGCCCAAACCATGATGCTGCCACCACCATGTTTGACAGTGGGGATGGTGTGTTCAGCTGTGTTGTTTTTACGCCAAACATAACGTTTTGCATTGTTGCCAAAAAGTTCAATTTTAGTTTCATCTGACCAGAGCACCTTCTTCCACATGTTTGGTGTGTCTCCCAGGTGGCTTGTGGCAAACTTTAAACAACACTTTTTATGGATATCTTTAAGAAATGGCTTTCTTCTTGCCACTCTTCCATAAAGGCCAGATTTGTGCAATATACGACTGATTGTTGTTCTATGGACAGAGTCTCCCACCTCAGCTGTAGTTCTCTGCAGTTCATCCAGAGTGATCATGGGCCTCTTGGCTGCATCTCTGATCAGTCTTCTCCTTGTATGAGCTGAAAGTTTAGAGGGACGGCCAGGTCTTGGTAGATTTGCAGTGGTCTGATACTCCTTCCATTTCAATATTATCGCTTGCACAGTGCTCCTTGGGATGTTTAAAGCTTGGGAAGTCTTGTTGTATCCAAATCTGGCTTTAAACTTCTTCACAACAGTATCTCGGACCTGCCTGGTGTGTTCCTTGTTCTTCATGATGCTCTCTGCACTTTTAACGGACCTCTGAGACTATCACAGTGCAGGTGCATTTATACGGAGACTTGATTACACACAGGTGGATTGTATTTATCATCATTAGTCATTTGGGTCAACATTGGATCATTCAGAGATCCTCACTGAACTTCTGGAGAGAGTTTGCTGCACTGAAAGTAAAGGGCCTGAATAATTTTGCACGCCCAATTTTTCAGTTTTTGATTTGTTAAAAAAGTTTGAAATATCCAATAAATGTCGTTCCACTTCATGATTGTGTCCCACTTGTTGATTCTTCACAAAAAAATACAGTTTTATATCTTTATGTTTGAAGCCTGAAATGTGGCAAAAGGTCGCAAAGTTCAAGGGGGCCGAATACTCTCGCAAGGTTTTTCTTTTGAGAAATTAAGAAGTATTGCTGTTCTTTGTAAGTGTCACTCCAGGTGGACTCCACAGTTTTGGTGCGCGTGAACTGGAACACACTTTTTTTTTTATCCAGTATTAGAAACAGTTTATTCTGTCTTACATTTTATCGATTATTAGTCTTAGGGTACCTGAGGTTGTATTAGGAATGTTGTTTGAAATGTTTGGACCAAGTTTACAGGTAACTTATTAAATACTTTGTTGTCATGTTGGGCGAGTTGAAACCAGTGTATTTCTGAATCAAGGACATTATCGAACAAAAGGACCATTCGTGATGTTTCTGGGACATTTTGGAGTGCCAACAGAAGAAAATCTTCAAAGGTAAGGCATTAATTATATCTCTATTTCTGACTTTTGTTTTGCACCTGCCTGGTTGAAATCTGATATTCATGTGTGTGTATGCGGGGTGCTTTCCTCAGATAATCGCATAGTCTGTTTTCGCCGTAAAGCCTTTTTGAAATCTGACACAGCGGCTGGATTAACAAGAAGTTAAGCTTTATTTTGATGTATGTTGAATATTGATATTCCTGTAGTTTGAATTTGGCGCGCTGCCATTTCACTGGATGTTGTCAAATCAATCCCGCTAAATGGATTGGCACGTGAAGGGATCCATAAGAGGATAAAGAAGGACTTTATTGAACAAACAACCATTTGTTATGTATCTGGGACCCTTGGGATTGAAAACAGAGGAAGATCTTCTTAGGTAAGTGATTTATTTTAGCGCTATTTCTGACTTTCGTGATGCCTTGGTCAGGGAGGTGACCAAGAACACGATGGTCACTCTGACAGAGCTCAAGAGTTCCTCTGTGGAGATGGTAGAACCTTCCAGAAGGACAACCATCTCGGCAGCACTCCACCAATCAGGACTTTATGGTAGAGTGGTCAGGCAGAAGCCACTCCTCAGGAAAAGGCACATGACAGCCCAATTGGATTTTAACAAAAGGCACCTACAGACTCTCATACCTTGAGAAACAGATTATCTTGTCTGATGAAACCAAGGCTGAACTCTTTGGTCTGAATGCCAAGCGTCACATCGGGAGGTAACCTGGCACCGTCCCTACGGTGGAGCATAGCGGTGGCAGCATCATGATGTGGGAATGTTTTTCAGTGGCAGGGAATGGGAGACTAGTCATGATCGAAGCAAAGATGAACGGCGCAAAGTACAGAGAGATACTTGATGGAAACCTGTTCCAAAGCGCTCAGGACCTCAGACTGGGGCGAAGGTTCACCTTCCATCTGACAACAACCATAAGCACACATCCAAGCTGTACAGCAACGCTCCCCATCTAACCTGACAGAGCTTGAGAGGATCTGCAGAGAAGAATGGAAGAAACTTCTCAAATATAGGTGTGCCAAGCTTGTAGCATCATACCCAAGAAGATTTGTGTCTAATCGCTGCCAAACATGGTTCAACAAAGTACTTTGTAACAGGTCTGAATACTTATGTAAATAGAATTTCAGTATTACATTTGCTAAAACGACTAAAAACCTGTTTTTGCTTCGTCATTACGGAATACTGTGTGTTAATTGATGAGGAAAAAATCGACTGTATACATTTTATAACCTAACAAAATGTGGAAAAAGTCAAGGGGTCTGAATACTTTCTGAAGACATATAAACTGTATATTATATATATTATATATTTTAAAATAACTGTATATAAAACAATCGAGGTGAGGGTGTCTGAAATGCTTGTGACTGTTGATATGATTCAGTTCTGTGGGTGGCACTGTGTGCTCTTTTTGAAGGATAGGTCCCATGTCTCTTGGGTGGCCTGCCAGTCATTGAGACCAAAATACAAATTGGGATGGGGGGAGGTTTTAGTGGGTGGAATAGTGGAAAAACAATTAGAGCTTTACTTAGTAGCAACGCAAATATCATTGTACAGCTATATGGACACTGAATCATTTTGTAACATATATTACGATAAATGTAATTTTACCGTGTATCTGATTATGGTAAATTATTAAATACGTATATCCAGTTATAATTGTAATTGCTTAGCCGATAATACTAAAAGATTATCAATATTTACCTGGCCGAAAGAGAACAAATATAATATCTATTGTTTACAGGAAACTCATTGAACTATTTTAGATGAAGTTGTGTGGAAAAAGGACTGCAGGGGCGAAATATACTTCTCCCATGGGCATAGAAGCTCAAAAGGGTTGATGGTATTGATTAATATCTTGGACATCTCTGCATACAACGTTTGCCGTTGAACTCATGGAGCAGATGGAACAGATGGACGCTCCAGAAGAGATGGCTCATTTTCGAGGAGCATTGGTAAGACCTCAAATCCAGAGGAGGCAACATTCAGGAGGAGGATGCTGGTACCCCATCTGTCCGACCCACAGAACCAACAACTCCAATACTGGATGTCAGAGTGAGTGATGTGATGTTGTTGCCTAGTGTAACTATATATGTGAGTGAGTAATTGAGATTCCTGAACTAAGTGTTTTCATCATTCTAGATTGCAGCCGGTAGCAACAAGTGCTGCGATGTCAAGGACAGAAACACACAGTACACATGCATCAAGTGCAAAAAATACATTTGCAACACACATACAGTAAACTACGTCCCTCACGTGGTGTAGACCGGCATTAATTTGTGTTCAATGGGGCTCATTTATAATTTTCATAAAATACAGTATGTAAAATGTGTCCTTCCAATTTGTTCAGTTCAAAGCAATAAACATAAATATGATGAATGTGATGACAACCTTGTCAAATGTACATTTCTTCAAGGTTGCCTCCTGGGTGGCACAGTGGTCTGCATGAAACTACATCACAGCGCTAGCTGTGCCACTAGAGATCATGCTCTGTCGCAGCCGGCCGCGACCGGGAGACTCATGGGCGGCGCACAATTGGCCCAGGGTCGTCCAGGTTTGGCCGCAGGAAAGTTCTTGTCCCATTGCGCACTAGCGACTCCTGTGGCTGGCTGGGCGCAGTGGACGCTGACACGGTCGCCAGGTGTAAGGTGTTTCCTCTGACACATTGGTGTGGCTGGCTTCTGGGTTAAGGTGGGCATTGTGTCAAGAAGCAGTAAGTCTTGGCTGGATTATGTTTCGGAGGACGCACTGCTCTCAACCTTCGCCTCTCCCGAGTCTGTATGGGAGTTGCAGCGATGGAACAAGACTCTAACTACCAATTGGATACCATAAAAAGGGGGTTAAAATGATATATTTGTTCAAGATAAAAAATTATATTTTCCATCCATTGATTTCAATTGATTTTTGTTTACCAAAAAATAGTATTTTATTAAAAAACGAATAGCGCTTTCATTGATAAACCTGATCTAGCAGAGGTAAATGAAAGAACACAATATGTCTATCATGAAGAGTTAGGGAGTATTTGCATCGTGTAGATGGTGCAGGTATCATTGCATATTTCCTATCACCTAATGAACAACCACAATACCAGTCTGGTGTTAAGCTTTCTGTGCTGTATTGACATATCCTGAAAATTACATCTTCTGCTTTAGATTAGATGGTCATATCTCAGTTATTGTTTTCACAAGTGCAATATAGGAAAACACAGTTTAGCCTTTTGTTAATCTACCTGTCGTGTCAGATTTTGAAATTATGCTTTACAGTGAAAGCAATCCAAGCATTTTTGTAAGTTTATCGATCGCACGATAAACATTAAGTACACTTAGCATCAGGTAGCTCGGTCACAAATCAGAAAAGCAATCAAATTAATCGTTTACCTTTGATGAATTTCGGATTTTTTCACTCACGAGACTACCCGTTACATAACAAATGTTCAGTTTTTTCCATAAAGATGATTTTTTATATCCAAAATATCTCTGTTTGTTTGTTGCGTTATGTTCAGAAATCCACAGGAAAGAGCGGTCACGACAACGCAGACTAAAATTCCAAATAGTTTCCATAATGTCCACAGAAACATGTCAAACGTTTTTTTATAATCAACCCTCAGGTTGTTTTTAAAATATTTAATTGATAATATTTCAACCGCAAATGTTTCTCAGAGTAGGAGAGGGAAAAACAATGGCTGTCCAAATTCTGTTGCGCAAGCAAAACTCATGTGACCACTTGACGCGATGTTATCGTTCTGGCTCATTTTTTTAAATAAAAGTCTGAAACTATGTCTGAAGACTGTTGACACCTTGAGGAAGTGATAGGAAAAGGAATCTGGTTCATATCCCTTTAAATCCAGCAAAGGGAGGCTATGGAACATGGACTTTTCAAAATAGAGCCACTTCCTGTTTTGATTTTTCTCAGGGTTTCGCCTGCAATATCAGTTCTGTTATACTCACAGACAATATTTTGACAGTTTTGGAAACTTTAGAGTGTTTTCTATCCAATACTAATAATACTATGCATATATTAGCAACTGAGACTGAGGAGCTGGCCGTTTACAATGGGCACCTTTTCATCCAAGCTATTCAATACTGCCCCTGCAGCCATTTGAAGTTAATAATGCACACCATATATGCATTGAAGTACAAATTGAACTTGGATTCATAATATTACAATTATCATAATTATTATGCATGTACTATGTATTTATAACACCTGGATAATAAACTTCTTTCAATAAAGGGTTTCACATTCTCCGCTGGTTGAAATAAAGTATCTAATTGAAATACTATCCTGTGTCTTCAGATTAATGCAGATGAAATACTATCCTATGTCATCAGATTAATGCAGATGACGGGAGTTAGATATGCATAGTTTTTTTTCTGTATATATGAATTACAAATCAGCCTCTACTTAAATCATGTTTCTAGTCTATTGCATAGTTACAATGTGTAATCATTGATGTCCCACGGGCATGAGTGGTAAACACTGTTGAAGTGTATAATTGTAATACATTCATTCAAATAAAGGAGTTTGATATGACTGAAAAATAATGTCTCAGAGATTCATACCTGAACCGCACCTTTACTGGCCAAGGAAGAGTACATGATCAGTGAATATATTCAATGTACAGGCTACAATGTGGGAATTTCATGCGTGGTAATAACTACAGTACATGTATATAGGACTTGCATCCTTGGCACAAAGTTATTATATTCTAATCTATCCAAAGGCTTCATTAATGCCATTCAGATTTGAAGTTGATACAACTATGATAGCTGAGGTTCATAGATAGGTTCTGAACTAATATTCATACCAAATGTTTTAGGGTCCATTCACAGATCGGCTACATATCTATAGGCATACAGATATTTTTATCCTCCACTCCAGAATAAGCAAGTACATGGTTAGCTAGCTATGTTATCCAGGACACCTACACCACCCGATGTCACAGGAAGGCCATAAAGATCATCAAGGACATCAACCACCCGAGCCACTGCCTGTTCACCCCGCTATCATCCAGAAGGCGAGGTCAGTACAGGTGCATCAAAGCTGGGACCGAGAGACTGAAAAACAGCTTATATCTCAAGGCCATCAGACTGTTAAACAGCCACCACTAACACTGAGTGGCTGCTGCCAACACACTGACACTGACTCAACTCCAGCCACTTTAATAATGGGAATTGATGGGAAATGATGTAAATATATCACTAGCCACTTTAAACAATGCTACCTTATATAAATGTTACTTACCCTACATTATTCATCTCATACGCATACGTATATACTGTACTCTATATCATCGACGGTATCCTTATGTAATACATGTATCACTAGCCACTTTATACTATACTATGCCACTTTGTTTACATACTCATCTCATTTGTACATACTGTACCCGATACCATCTACTGTATCTTGCCTATGCTGCTCTGTACCATCACTCATTCATATATCCTTATGTACATATTCTTTATCCCCTTACACTGTGTACAAGACAGTAGTTTTGGAATTGTTAGTTAGATTACTTGTTATTACTGCATTGTCGGAACTAGAAGCACAAGCATTTCGCTACACTCGCATTAACATCTGCTAACCATGTGTATGTGACAAATAAAATTTGATTTGATTTGATTTGATTTGATTTGATTTATTTCAGCTGCATTGCAAGGCAAGCTTACCCAATTATACATAACATTTGCAGTAAATGCTTTAGCTAGCTAGATTCACAGGACGACAGCCTGGTTTGCTGGTTCTCAGGAGTCCCTAAAACATTAAACAACTCAAATAAAAAAATCCATTCTCCTGTCATAACACCAGCTAACTGGCTGGCTAATATTAGCTAGTCAGCTAACTTGCTAAATAGTGATTTTCGTAAATTAACTTCATGACAAAAGACATGCACAAATGTTTGTCTCTACATATTTCTTTCAATTATAAATGTTTTGTTTTTTTTACCATCTTCACCCAGGACGGGTGGCTCGTGTCAAATTTGTCAATAGAACCACTCGATATTATTGGTCAAATAAAAACCTTGGGTCCAAAATGCATAATGAGTGCTCTAACTCCCCCTTGTGGTAATCTGGAGCAATGAAGCCGTGATGCTGAGTACCTCTAAGTCCCACGGTGCAAGCTTGCAACTTTTAGAGGAGGAACCACTGTACCTCCCTGCATGGTTTAATCTTTTTGAATAAACCTATTTCCCTCCCCCTGATTTGCTTTGGGGTCTGTGTTATTGAAGAATAACATCAACTGCTAACATTTGGTGCCGTGACCCAGATGATTTGGTCGTGAACAACAAGAAAACTCATCAACTGTGCATTGATCCAGAAGAAAGAGAGAAGGCTGACTTTGGGAGTTAACTCTTAATCTCCTGATTGATGGCATAAGTGCTGGATGAGTTGAGACCAATATCATTTTAAAAGAACCAAATCAGGTTTAAATTAGTGCATGCAATGAGTAATACGTATCTGTGATGTATAAGGTTTCAAGTCCTTTGTTCAATTACAGAGGTTAGTCCTTTCTTTGCTTGGTTAGGGGTTTGTGTCCTTTCTCTAGTATAGGGGTTCAAGTCCTCTATTTAAAGGTTTGACACCTTTCTTTTTGTGAAACCTTCTTGTTGCATAGAAGTGAGTTGCTAGTTGAGTAGCTTTTGAGGTTAAATAAATATATAAACATAAATTATAAGTTGATGTAATGTCATTGTTAAGTGAGAAAACCACTCTGGAATAGGGCGGAACTGCTCTTCTGGATGTGAACATGAAACCGATTTTAAATTCACTTTCTAGTGACATAAAGAACCATTTCAAAGTAGAGGAGGAGACATTGATGAAAAAGCAAGACTTGACCCCCACCTGTGGACCATTTGTTCCCTCAATCTACCCTCACACTGAGTTGCGCAAGGATGATTGGGTTTCAAGCATCTAGTCAGCATTTCCTGGATATGAGTAAACCGATTCTAACAGCGGTGACAAAATGTGTCTTAGGTCAACCAGAACACATGTTTTCCTTAAGGGTCTGACAAATGCAACCACCAATTGGGAAGAGATAATCATGTGTTCAAAATAGAAAGAACCGTTTGTTGAATTTAAAAAAAAAAGTTTAGAGCAGAGGTGGTTAGACACAGTGGGTTACCTGACATGGAAGATGAAGACCCACTAAATTTCTCCAAAAATGAGGCAATCACTCATCAGCTGATGCAATCCATACATGATGATTTGCGAAAAACCGTTGTTCCACAACTAATGACTGGGAGAGGCATCATCAAAACTACGGTGACATCATCGACAGGTTGTCACGACTAGATAGAGATATCAATCAACATAATAAACAGGCTGTTATGCAGGTTCCGAGTGAAACCAACAACATGATTTGTTCAGCAGAAGAGAAACCTGGTGTATGTCATTTTCCAGGATTTCTGGTCACTGGCAACGAAAATGTCAGAAAAGAGAACATGTTTTTATTAGGCCAGGAGAAGCAGTGTCCGTCTAAGGGAAAATGGAATCAAGGCAACAGCCCCAATGTCACAATGCTGGTGCTGAAATATAAGAAGCTCTCTCTGGCCCAGCAGCAGAGTTTGCTTGAGGGAAACTAACAGACCCCCTCTTACGTCATCTCAGCTGGTGAACATATGAAATTGGATGGAAAATACACTACCGTTCAAAAGTTTGGGGTCACTTAGAAATGTCCTTTTTAAAGGAAAAGCACACTTTCTGTCCCTTTAAATAACATCAAATTGATCAGAAATACAGTGTAGATTTTGTTAATATTGTAAATGACTATTGTAGCTGGAAACGGCTAATTATTAATGGAATATCGACATAGGAGTACAGAGGCCCATTATCAGCAACCGTCATTCCTGTGTTACAATGGCACGTGGCGTAAGATAATCCAAGTTTATCAATTTAAAAGGCTAATTGATCATTAGAAAACTCTTTTGCAATTATGTTAGCACTGCTGAAAACTGTTGTTCTGATTAAATAAGCAATAAAACTGGCCTTCTTTAGACTAGTTGAGTATCTGGAACATCAGCATTTGTGGGTTCGATTACAGGCTCAAGGGTAAGAAACAGAGGACATTCTTCTGAAACTCATCAGTCTATTATTGTTCTGAGAAATAAAGGCTATTCCATGCAAGAAATTGCCAAGAAACTGAAGATCTCGTGCAACGCTGTGTACCACTCCCTTCACAGAACAGCGCAAACTGGCTCTAACCAGAATATAAAGAGGAGTGGGAGGCCTCGGTGCACAACTCCGGGATGCTGGCCTTCTAGGTAGAGTTGCAAAGAAAAAGCCATATCTCAGACTGGCCGATAAAAATAAAAGATTAATAAGGGCAAAATAACACAGACACTGGACAGAGGAACAAAAACAACATTGCTGCACATCTGAAGTTTGAAAAAGTGCATTGGATGTTCCACAGCTCTACTGGCAAACATTTCTTTGGGCAGATGAAACTACAGTTTAGTTGTTTGGAAGGAACATACAACACTATGTGTGGAGAAAAAAGACACGGCACACCAACATCAAAACCTCATTCCAACTGTAAGGTATGGTGGAGAGAGCATCATGGTTTTGGGCTACTTTGCTGCCTCAGGGGATGGACAGCTTGCTATCTTCGACAGAAAATAGAATTCCCAATTTTATCAAGACATTTTGCAGGAGAATGTAAGGCTGTCTGCCAATTGAAGCTCAACAGAAGTTGGGTGATGCAACAGGACAACGAACCAAAACACAGAAGTAAATCAACAACAGAATAACTTCAACAGAAGAAAATACGCCTTCTGGAGTGGCCCAGTCAGAGTCCTGACCTCAACCCGATTGAGATGCTGTGGCATGGCATCAAGAGTTCACACCAGACACACCAAGAATGTTGCTGAATGAACCTAAAGAGTTTTGTACAGAGGAATGGTCCAAAATTCCTCCTGACTGTTGTGCAGGTCTGATCCGCAACTACAGAAAATGTTTGGTTAAGGTTATTGCTGCCAAAGGAGGGTCAACCAGTTATTAAATACAAGGGTTCGCATACTTTTTCCACCCTGCACTGTGAATGTTTACATGGTATGTTCAATAAAGACATGAAAACATATAATTGTTTGTGTGTTATTAGTTTAAACAGACTGTCTATTGTTGTGACCTAGATGAATTTCAGATAAGATTTTTTGACCAATTTATGCAGATTGCGTTAGTCCATTTTAGAATGAGGCTGTAATGTAACAAAATGTGGAAAAGTGAAGGCGTCTGAATACTTTCCGAGTGTGCAAAGCTGTCATTAAGGTAAAGAAAGGGTGACTACTTTGAAGAATCAAATATAAATATAAAATATATTTTGATTGGTTGTTATTCCATTATTCCATATGTGTTGTTTCATAATTAACAAATGATCATTGTAATAATGTAGGCAAACTGTTACATCTAACCAGGATTGCCATTACAAAAATGAAATTTTTAGCAAACAATTATTGTGATTCCTCCTATATTGTCCCTAACATCTTCCCACCCTCGCAACAGTTGTGGGATACATACACACACTCAACCTCTTTCGGTATCCCCAACAGCTAGGTACAAGTTTGTCAAGGTTCTTATTAGCAGCTTTGAAAATCTATTTGTATATTTTGCTCTCCCATCAGGAGGCTTTGACTTTGTAGGACCAACCCTGCCAGGCAGGCTCAAAATCTTGAGGGGGCAGTGCTGCTATAGTAGGTCTCTGACAGTATTCTTCTTTCTGATTTGGCTGTGTATAGGCTACTTTAAGTAGTCCCATAAAAAGGACTTCCATTTAGTGAATGGGTCACTCAGGTGGGTGTCTAGGGTATAGTGTTGGGGACCATTCCATCATGATAGGACAAAAAATAAATTTATAATACATTTTGAAATGTATATCCCAAAATTGAAAGCTCTCTCTGAATTACAGTATACAGTGGGGCAAAAAAGTATATAGTCAGCCACCGATTGTGCAAGTTCTCCCACTTAAAAAGATGAGAGAGGCCTGTAATTGTCATCATAGGTACACTTCAACTATGACAAACAAAATGAGAGAAAAAAATCCAGAAAATCACATTGTAGGATTATTTATGAATTTATTTGCAAATTATGGTGGAAAATAAGTATTTGGTCACCTACAAACAAGCATGATTTCTGGCTCTTACAGACCTGTAACTTCTTCTTTAAGAGGCTCCTCTGTCCTCCACTCGTTACCTGTATTAATGGCACCTGTTTGAACTTGTTATCAGTATAAAAGACACCTGTCCACAACCTCAGTCACACTCCAAACTCCACTATGGCCAAGACCGAAGAGCTGTCAAAGGACACCAGAAACAAAATTGTAGACCTGCACCAGGCTGGGAAGACTGAATCTGCAATAGGCAAGCAGCTTGGTTTGAAGAAATCAACTGTGGGAGCAATTATTAGGAAATGGAAGAATTACAAGTCCACTGATAATCTCCCTCTATCTGGGGCTCCACGCAAGATCTCATTGAGCCCCATAATGCATTGCTCTTAGAATTACAGTAGTTTACTGTAAGTGTTTGCTGCATATTTTATATACATATTATACAAATATTTTATATTTTACAGCAATGTCCTAATGTTAAGTAGTTTTGATAACTAGCTATAGATTGTATCATTCTAGAGTGTTTATAGGATGACTAAACTACTTTTATTAACCTTATTGGTCCCGAGATCCATGCAAAACTTGTTTTTTAATTTATCTAACATTCATTGATCAGCACGTCCAGCCATTATATTTAGCCTCAAAATGAAGGGTTTTACCATTTTCTTTTCAGGACAACCAGGGATACAAGTACAACAACAAAAAATATTTGTTTACTGAAATAGTTTGTTTATTGGGAAATGAATATCCTGCTCGTCAGTGACAACTGTGTGGAGTTTGTGACAGCAACTATGTCAGCTTCTTAAAGTGTTATTATCACAATGTCCTGGGATTTCCAATGACCTATGAATAAGAACCACTTACCTTGTAACAACTGATAGAGCAAAACTGTGCAGCTCGAACACACAATGTCCAAAATGTGCCGCCAATACAGTGGGACTCATTGGGTTATCACATACAGTTGAAGTCGGAAGTTTACATACACTTAGGTTGGAATCATTAAAACTCGTTTTTCAACCACTCCACAAATTTCTTGTTACAATATATAGTTTTGGCAAGTCTGTTAGGACATCTACTTTGTGCATGACACAAGTAATTTTTTCCAACAATTGTTTACAGACAGATTATTTAACTTATGAAACTTGTATCACAATTCCAGTGGGTCAGAAGTTTATATACACTAAGTTGACTGTGCCTTTCAAGAGCTTGGAAATTTCCAGAAAATTATGTCATGGCTTTTGAAGCTTCTGATAGGCTAAATGACATCATTTGAGTCAATTGGAGGTGTACCTGTGGATGTATTTCAAGGCCTACCTTCAAACTCAGTGCATCTGCTTGACATCATGGGAAAATCAGCCAAGGCCTCTGAAAAAAAATTGCAGACCTCCACAAGTCTGGTTCATCCTTGGGAGCAATTTCCAAACACCTGAAGGTACCACATTGATCTGTACAAACAATAGTACGCAAGTATAAACACAACGGGACCACCCAGCCGTCATACCTCCCAGGAAGGAGACTCCTAGAGATGAATGTACTTTGGTGCGAAAGTGCAAATCAATCCCAGAACAACAGCACATTACCTTCTGAAGATGCTGTAGGAAACAGGAATAATAGTATCTATATCCACAGTTAAACAAGTCCTATATCGACATAACCTGAAAGGCTGCTCAGCAGGGAAAACGCTACTGCTCCAAAACCACCAGACTATGGTTTGCAACTGCACATGGGGACAAAGATCACACTTTTTGGAGAAATGTCCTCTGGTCTGATGAAACAAAAATAGAACTGTTTGGCCATAATGACCATTGTTATGTTTGGAGGAAAAAGGGGGAGCCTTGCAAGCCGAAGAACACCATCCCAACTGTGAAGCAAGGGGGTGGAAGCATCATGTTGCGGAAGTGCTTTGCTGTATGATTGACTGGTGCACTTCACAAATTAGATGGCATCATGAGGTAGGAAAGTTATGTGGATATATTGAAACAACATCTCAAGACATCAGTCAGGAATTTAAAGCTTGGTCGCAAATGGGTCTTCCAAATGAACAATGACCCCAAGCATACTTCCAAAGTTGTGGCAAAATGGCTTAAGGACAACAAAGTAAAGATATCGTAGTTGCCATCACAAAGCCCTGACCTCGATCCTATATAAAATTTGTGGGCTGAACTGAAAATGTGTGTGCGAGAAAGGAGGTCTACAAACCTGACTCAGTTACACCAGCCCTGTCAGGAGGAATGGGCTATAATTCACCCAACTTATTTTGTGAAGCTTGTGGAAGGCTACCCGAAACGTTTGACCCAAGTTAAACAATTTAAAGGCAATGCTACCAAATACTAATTGAGTGTATGTAAACTTCTGACCCACTGGGAATGTGATGAAAGAAATAAAAGCTTAAATAAATAATTCTCTCTACTATTATTCCGACATTTCATATTCTTAAAATAAAGTTGTGATTCTAGCTGACCTAAAACAGGGACTTTTTACTAGGATTAAATGTTATGAAATGAAACTGAGTGAACTGAGTTTAAATGTATTTGGCTAAGGTGTATGTGAACTTCAGACTTCAACTGAACGTTGTTTTCTATGACAATTTGTGTTCTCTCCCTTATGAGGCAGCCAACCATTCAGGCAGGCAGGCTGTACAGAAGTTTCCCCTAGATAATACAGCCACAAAGTCAGATTACACAGACCAGAGAGGAGCGTGAGCAAAGAAAGAAACCAAGTGAAGAGTGCAGTCAAAAAACGAGGTGCTGGTTCAACCTCACTAGTTGTTCAGTGGCGTGGTTGATGAGGCTCTGTATGCTGTAGCTAGGAGATCACTGAGTGAATCCACCTGTAGCGGTGAGCGTGGGGGTCACTGCGTGAAATCCTAGGAACAGGGTTGTATTCACTAAACAAAACAGAGGCAGATAGTTGCAATTGTGGCAGCTACTATGTCAAATTGTCCAAAACGAAACACCTGTTTTCGTTCTATTGCAAAACATTTTTCTAAAAATGTTCTATGATGTGAATTAATTAATATGTCTGGTAAAAGTACTGGGGCAAATGCTACATGTTTTCCGGCGTCTTTGCAACCAGTATAATCAGCTAGACCATACTGGTCAGACCAGCTAAACCATGCTGGTTAGTCCAGCTTGACCAGCAGTAACCAGCAGAGAAGCATGGACAGGTAAATACCAGCATGGACCAGCTTGAAATGTATGCTGGTGTATGCAGTTTTTTTCAACAGGGACATCCATATCACCACAATAAGTAAAATGTTAAATATAATACATTTCCCGCTGTGCAAACAACACATGGAATCACTTAGAATCCATTTAGAGTTTAATACAAACATGTCTAACCGTCTGCCCATGTAATGTCCCATTACTTCAGTTCAGCTAACAGTGAAGGACATTGCTTTAAACATGGATTGAACATTTATTTTGAGAGCAGGGACCATTTGTATTAACTAGATTTGGCCCCTGCAGCTCCTACTCATCCAAAATGTAATTAGCAAATGAATTCCGTTTTCATTCTTCCATTTACTGTGGTTACCGGTATACACATTTTGCTTCCCAATATAGTAGCTCATTCATATTTTAGTGATTACAGAGCGATGGGGAATTGGAGTGTACATAATGTTTCATCCAGGGCCAGGCCTCCCACTGACTCATAATTATCTGTATTATCTGTATCCAGCGGCAACAGGGTCAAATGGATTAAAAGGGGAATAAGCGAACAGAACGAAAAAAGGAGCCAAGGATAACCTAATATGGTCATACACTGCATGGCCAACAGTATGTGGACACCTGCTTGTCGAACATCTCATTGGAGTTGGTCCCTATTTTCCTGCTATAACAACCTCCACTCTTCTGGGAAGGCTTTCCACTAGATGTTAGAACATTGCTGAGGGGATTTGCTTCCATTCAGCCACGAGCTTTAGTGAGGTTGAGTACTGATGTTGGGCGATTAGGTCTGGCTCGCAGTCGTCTTTCCAATTCATCCTAAAGGGGTTCGATTGGGTTGAGGTCGGGGCTCTGTGCAGGCCAGTCAAGTTCTTCCACATCGATCTTGACCAATCTCTGTTTCAGCATTGTCATGCTGAAACAGGAAAGGGTCTTCCCCAGACTGTAGCTGCAACCAGCACCGACTTCCCAAAAATCACAAAGAGCGATATAATAAATCACTTACCCTTGAAGAGCTTCCTCAGTTTGCAATCCCAAGTGTCCCAGCTACAAAATGATTGTTTGTTTTGTTTGATAAAGTTTGTCTTTACATCCAAAAGGTCAGTTTAGTTGGCGGCATTGATTCCAGCAATCCACTCCTTCAACGTGCATACAAAGGAATCCAAAAAGCTACCGGTAAACTTCATCCAAACAAGTCAAACAATGTTTCTAAACAATCCTCAACTACCCTAATACACCTTGAACACCTTGGATAAGCTACAACTACTTGTTCCTTTTTCAAGAAACAAGCTTGAAACCCTTTCTAAAGACTGTTGACATCTAGTGGAACTGAACTCTGGGTCCTATTTTTTGTATATCCCATAGGCTAGCATTGAAAAGGCCTGTGACCTCAAAAAAAAAATTCTGGATGGATTTTCCTCGGGTTTTCACCTGCCATATCAGTTATGTTATACTCACAGACATTATTTTAACAGTTTTAGAAACTTATCCGATGCTTCCAATTATATGCATATCCTAGCTTCTGGGCCTGAGTAACATGCTGTTTACTTTGGGCACGTCAGTCATCCGGAAATTCAGGATACTGCCCCCTGCCTTAAGAAGTTTTAACATTCCTTAAATTGGTTTCCATCACCGCTTCATTTTCGCTGGACAATGTGATCTGGATAAATCAAGTTATTCTAATAGGAAGTGTTGGTCAATGAAGGAATAGTCTAGCATGTGTCCCAAATGACACCCTATTCCCTTTATATTGCACACAGCACTATATAGAGAAAAGGGTCCTATATATATATATATATATGCAGGCTATGCCAATAATGTTAGCTTTTGTTTCACAGGAGATGTGCAATAATGACTGGATGGGTGCCTTCCTACAAAAGTAGTGCACTATAAAGGGATCAGGGTGCCTAGCTATTCCTTGTCATTGAATGTCTGGCGCAATCTTATTCTGTAGCCTATGCCCTTTATTTGCTTTAAAAGATTTATACAGCAAAATGTCAAAGCATCGTTATAAAGGGCACTTCGTTATTGTTAACTTTCCCATCTACATCAACAGCAATGAAACAAATGTGCATACTCAATGAGTTGTATTTTTCCATGCATTACCTTCATCACATTTTTCTTTGCTTTTACTCTAAAGTAAATGTCAAAAGCTAGACATTATACCGGCAGCGTATGTCTTGTATGTAGCCTCATCATTATTGCAGGTTTATAACATTTCTGATGTATTAGTGTGGCTGAGTTTGTAGATAGGCACCTGTCCATTCAATATTACACATCTCCGGAGAGAAACAAAAGCTGACATTGTTGACATAGGGTGCATCCGAAATGGCACCTTATTTGCAATATAGTGCAGTACCTTTGAGCATTGGTCCTGGTCAAAAGTACTGCACTACAAAGGGAATAGGGCGCAATATAGAAGCTGACACACTGGCTCAATGTTGTCAATATTGATATCGACCCCTCTTCCTTCACAACTACTGGGAGCTGAAAACAGTCGACTCCCAGGTGCGGTCATTGACCTTCTCAGGTTCACCTTGGGATCATGATAGGGTCTGTACCAAATGTTTGATGTATTATAATAATTTATTATGCTTATGTTGTATTAATAGAAGGAGAGAGGTTATAACACCCCCCCCCCCCCCCCCCCGTACAGATTAACAATATACTGTATATATCCAATAACGTTCCAACCAGAGCATTTGTTTTTGTCTACAGAGTAATGGAACCCAAGGCATATAATGAGCACTGCGCATAACTAGGAACTGGCATTCTGCCAGACCAGTAACTCAAATAGCTGCGATCCGATCCCAACATCACACAAGAGGCTTCATTCCACGTTCTGCTGACTGTTGAATACTAGTGAAGGCGTAGGACGTGCGAACAGATCCATATATATTATTTAAATTCAAACTATCTTGGTAAATAGTGTGGTCTACAGCTTATCATGAGGTACTCTACCTCAGGCAAGCAAAACCTCTAGACATCATTAACCTCTTGAAGCTAAGGGGGCACTATTTTTGGAAAAATAACGTTCCCAAAGTAAACTGCCTATTTCTCAGGGCCAGAAGCTAGATTATGCATATAATAGGATAGAAAACACTCTAAAGTTTCCAAAACTGTAAAAATATTGTCTGTGAGTATAACAGAACGGATATTGCAGGCGAAATCCGGAGAAAAATCCAATCAGGAAGTGACTCTTATTTTGAAACCCCGGTCTTTCGATGCATCCCTATTGCCCATTGAAAGGGATATCAACCAGATTCCTTTTTCTGTGGCTTCCCTAAGGTGTCTACAGCCTTTAGATGTATTTTCACGCCTTTATTTTGAAGAATGAGCGTAAATGTCCACATTGCGTAGGTGGTCTGTTGTTGGCGCTCAGTGTGATTTTTGCACAACACAGAGAGGTAGCCATTTTTCCTCCCGGTCGTAGTGAAAAGCCAACTGTCCCGGTTGATATATTATCGAATAGATATTTGAAAAAAACTCTGAGGATTGATTATAAAAAACGTTTGCCATGTTTCTGTCGATATTATGTATATAATCTGGAATTTTTGTCTGCGTTGTCGTGACCGCTTTTTCCGGTGGATTCCTATGCATAACGCATCAAACTAACGGAGGTATTTGGATATAAAAATATCTTTATGGAACAAAAGGAACATTTGCTGTCTAACTGGGAGTCACGTGAGTGAAAACATCCAAAGCTCATCCAAGGTAAATAATTCATTTGATTGCTTTTCTGATTTTCGTGACCAAGCTTCCTGATGCTAAGTGTACATAATGCTATGCTAGGCTATCGATAAACTTACACAAACGCTTGTATATCTTTAGCTGTAAAGCATAATTTCAAAATCTGAGGCGACAGTGTGATTGACAAAAGGCTAAGCTGTGTTTCGCTATATTTCACTTGTGATTTCATGAATATGAATATTTTCTAGTAATATTTTTTGAATGTTGCGCTATGCTATTCAGCGGTTGCTGATGACAAATATACCGGATCTGGGATGGGTTGTTCTAAGATTAATATTTGATTTTGAACACCAGCTGTTATTTATAAAATAGACACAGACCACCACCCCTTGTCTTGCTGTTCTGTCTTGCCGAGAAACTGAAAAACCTGCCAACTGTATATTATCCATGTCGTCGTTCAGCCACGACTCTGTGAAATATTTCTAGTTTTCATGTCCCGTTGGTAGGATAGTCTTGAAAAGAGCTCATTCAATTTATTCTACAATGATTGTACGTTAGCCAATAGGCCGGATGGGAGATGCGGAATACCCACTCGTCAACGAATTCTCACAAGGCAACCAGACCTGCATTTCCTGTATCAATGTATTTTCTTCATGAGATTGACAGGTATTATGGCCTGGTTCGATTCTGACTGGTTAAAGAAAATATCTTT
The DNA here is from genome assembly GCF_045791955.1 of Oncorhynchus clarkii lewisi. Taxonomy (NCBI): domain Eukaryota; kingdom Metazoa; phylum Chordata; class Actinopteri; order Salmoniformes; family Salmonidae; genus Oncorhynchus; species Oncorhynchus clarkii. The sequence goes on from NC_092161.1 coordinate 34,422,568, forward strand.
GTGCAGTTCGAGGTGAGTAATCATTGTTCTAATATCCAGAAGCTCTTTTCGGTCATAAGAGACAGTTACAAACAACGCATGAAAACAAGCAAAATAGCACAATTAGTTAGGAGCGCGTAAAATGGCAGCCATCTCCTCCGACGCAATTCTTTGTCTAATTGATAGGAACATGATTTGGAATGGCACACACCTGTCTAAATAAGTTCCAAAAGTTGCCAGTGCATGTCAGAGCTCAGAGACAGGATTGTGTCGAGGGTACCAAAACATTTCTGCAGCATTGAATGTCCCAAGAACACAGTTGCATCCATCATTCTTAAAACTCGTTTTTTAACCACTCCAGAAATGTCTTGTTAACAAACTATAGTTTTGACAAGTCGGTTAGGACATCTACTTTGTGCATGACACAAGTAATTTTTCCAACAATTGTTTACAGACAGATTATTTCACTTACTTAACTATATCACAATTCCAGTGGGTCAGACGTCTACATACACTAAGTTGACTGTGCCTTTAAACAGCATGGAAAATTCAAGACAATTATGTCATGGCTTTTGAAGCTTCTAATAGGCTATTTGACATAATTTGAGTCAATTGGAGGTGTACCTGTGGATGTATTTCAAGGCCTACTGTCAAACTCAGTGCATCTTTGCTTGACATCATGGGAAAATTAAAATATATCAGCCAAGACCTCAGGAAAAAAATTGCAGACCTCCACAAGTCTTGTTCATCCTTGAACAACAGCAAAGGACCTTGTGAAGATGCTGGAGGAAACAGGTACACAATTATCTATTTCCACAGTAAAACAAGTCCTATATCGACATAACCTAAAAGGCCGCTCAGCCAGGAAGAAGCCACTGCTCCAAAACCACCATAAAAAAGCCAGACTATTGTTTGCAACTGCACGTTGCGACAAACATTGTACTTTTTGGAGAAATGTCCGCTCGTCTGACAAAACAAAAATAGAACCATTTTGCCGTAATGACCATCGTTATGTTTGGAGGAAAAAGGGGGAGGCTTGCAAGCCTAAGAACACCATCTCAACCGTGAAGCATGGGGGTGGCAGAATCATGTTGTGTGGGTGCTTTGCTACAAGAGGGACTGGTACACTTCACAAATTAGATGGCATCATGAGGTAGGAAAGTTATGTGGATATATTGAAGCAACATCTCAAGACATCAGTCAGGAATTTAAAGCTTGGTCTCAAATTGGTCTTCCAAATGGACAATGACTCAAATGACCTGACTCAGTTTCACCAGCCCTGTCAGGAGGACTGGGCCAAAAATCACCCAACTTATTGTGGGAAGCTTGTGGAAGGCTACACAAAACGTCTGACCCAAGTTAAACAATTTAAAGGCAAGGCTACCAATTGTATTGTTTTGTAATTCTAACACTTTCAGTCATCATAATCATCAGGAGGTGAAATGCAAAACTGACCTTGAATCATTACCTCTAGGACTACTACATCTCTATCTGTATTGCAATGTAAAGCATGTCTTTAATAATTCTTCCTGTTGACCTGACCTCTCACCTATGATCATGCTGTGCCCTCTGTGTCAGTCAGTTCGGATGCGGGAGGGGTTCACCGACACAGCTGATATAACCTAGATGTCACGTCCTGACCTTAGTTCCCTTTTTATGTCGCTATTTTAGTTTGGTCAGGGCATGAGTTGGGGTGGGCATTCTATGTTTTGTGTTCTATGTTTTATATCTCTATTGGCCTGGTATGGTTCCCAATCAGAGGCAGCTGGCAATCGTTGCCTCTGATTGAGAACCATACTTAGGTAGCCTGTTTTCCTATTTTGAGTTGTAGGTGATTGTTTTCTGTTGTGTGTCTGCACCAGCCAGAACTGTTTCGGTCGTTCTCTTTGTTATTTTTGTAATTGCTGTGTTCATTAAATAAATATGGACACATACCACGCTGTACCTTGGTCCTCTCCTTCCAACAGCCGTTACACTAGAGGATTTAGGGAGAAGGGAGAGGGATGAAGTGAAGGAGAGAGACTGTTATTGCGTGTGTGTGTGTGGTCTCACCTGGTGTCCACACTAAGTGGCTACAGAGTACTTTGTGCTGAAAAACAGGCACATTAGGACAAACAATTGAATATGTCATTATTAGACATAAATACCACTTGAAGCTTCATGATGACTTGATCATCTAAATCAGCTGTGTACAGGTGTTTGGAGCATTCTGATATGCCACAGCTGGTGAGGTGTCAGGTTCGCCTATGTACTTAAATGGTGATTATTCCAACTCTGTGTGAAATGCTGCAGATCTGCCCACAGACGACATAGGAATACATATCCCACACAGACGAGGTGGATAGAATTCGACGGGTCAATGTATCCTTCTTCCTCGAAACTGTGCATGTGATACAGGTTCAATGTACAACAAGACAGGCAGAGATGAAGAGAGAGAAATTAACACAGAACAGTTTAATTACCTCTGGTTATGGACACCTTTTCCAGCAATAAAACTTGCACGGCCTGTTCCTCGGACAGTGAACATCTGGCAATATCTATGTTGTCCACCCCTTGATCAGCTCGCACTCTGAAAGTAAAGAAAATAGCTTATTTTTTTGTAGATATGAAAACAATAACAGATATGACCGTTCAATCTGAAGCAGCAGATGTCATTTTCAGGATACGTCAATACAGCACAGAAAGCTTAACACCAGACTGGTATTGTGGTTGTTCATTAGGTGATGAGAAATATGCAATATGTATACAAAATAATATACCTGTTGTATCTTGAAAAAAAGCATTGGAATGAAAAGTGAAATGTTTAACCTATTAACCTGCTTCATTATTTATGTATTACCAATTGATGAAGAACAACTCCAATTTCATACATACAGGGGTGCAGGAACAGAGTATTTTTGCCAAGCAATGCAACGAAGCTGGATCATTCTGGCAATGATACCCGCACCATCTACACGCTGCAAAGACTCTTCGCCATTGTCCACAACGGCCCATTGCTCTGAGACTTCCTTTGACCATTCTAATACCCGCATGGGGCATCCATGCCTTAATGGCGTTGACTTTCTGGTCTAACTCTTCATCTGACATATCAGAATAGCATTCCCTGACAGACATTTTTTGTTCAATCATCCTTCTGTAAACACATCTAACGTTACACTTTTAGAAAATATGACCTGTCGAAACACCATAATATTAATCAAATTAATTAGGCATGTACCAGTCAAAAGTTTGGACACCCCGACTCATTCCAGGGTTTTTCTTTATTTTTTATTATTTACTACATTGTAGAATAATAGTGAAGACATCACAACTATGAAATAACACAGGTCTCCCGCATGCCCCACACTCTGTAGTACAGCCATGCCCTGCTCTCCCATATAAGGAATTAGGCACATCCCCATGTTTACTACAGTATGTATTGTAGACTCCACAGTAGCCAAATAAACACATTTTGTTAATAAAATAATGATAGAAAAAACAGTCTTTCAAATTGCAGATGTTGATTTAATTATGGACCCATAACAAATTACTATGGGAATAAGTATCACTGATTTATAGAAATATTGGATCAACGTTGTCTAATGAAGGCAAACAATTTAGAATCCTCCAATTTTTTATTTTTTCTAAATAGAAACACCATAATATTAATCAAATTAATTAAGGGACATTTCTTAAAATCAATCCCATATACTATTATGTCATTTAAAAAAGGGTACTGGTAATGCCAATATGGAATACTATCAAGTGCTTCTTAAAGATATCCTCTGGTAGTCAAACTAGCAATAACTTGCAGTAACTGTCACGGCCGTTAAAAGAAGAGGACCAAGGTGCAGCGTGGTAGCGTACATTTTCTTTTTATTTGAAAAGACGCCGAACAAAACCATAAACACTACAACAACAAAAAACGTGAAGCTAAAGGCTATGTGGCATAAACAAAGTCAACTTCCCACAAAAACAGGTGGGAAAAAAGGCTACCTAAGTATGGTTTCCAATCAGAGACAACAATAGACAGCTGTTCCTGATAGAGAACCATACCCGGCCAAAACATAGACAATCAGAGAAACACAAAACATAGAATGCCCACCCCAACTCACACCCTGACCAAACCAAAATAGAGACATAAAAAGGATCTCTAACTAAGGTCAGGGCATGACAGTAACAGAAAAAATGGCTGACAATTTAATGACTTGCCACAGAATTCTGCGGCAGTACGCCAGGTGTGCCGCAGTATGACGCAACTTTTAAAGGAGGAACCACTGTAGATGTTAATTCTCCCCTGTTCTCAGTGATTCTCTCCAGTGATTCTCTCCACATAACAAAGGGACTGGATGTAATTCTATAACCCAGCCCTAGCCTGTTGTTGATCAATTAGAATTCCTGGCAATAAAACTTGGCCAATGGCCAAATAACAAGTAACCTATTTCAGATTCAATGTATAAACAAGTTGGACCCATGAGAACTTGCCATGTAGCTATGAGTCCCAGACTACAATTCCTCCCATGTCTCTGACCCATTGATATTAGAGAAAAAACACTACTTCCATTGATCATTAGTACTCTATATATGTATTTATCATGGATACTCATTAGCTGCTGCCAAGGCAGCTCCTCTTGTTGTGCTCTTTCGACTCCGCTCTCAGATGGGGGAACTCCGGGCAAAACTGGCCAGTCAGATAATGACAAGTGACAAGGCAGAGTGACAAGGTCACTTGATAACTCTGATGTGTAGACTTTCCACTGTAGAGTTTATGTCATCTTATCATTGATGAGAATGTCTCAGATGACAACCGAACTGACATCATATTCATTAAGTACCATCAGATATGTTCAATGGTTCGGATTACCAGAATATAGTTCATCCCCCCCCCCCCCCTTCTGATGTTCCCAGAATCTCTATGTTAACCAAGGGTTTTGCAAATGTAACCTCAGTATGGTAGAGAGAGGAAAAAGGGGAGAAGAGGTATTTATGACTGTCATAAACCTACCCCCAGGCCAACGTCATGACAGCATTGAAGCACAGATTGAACTTGTATTCATAATATATTAAATAGTACAATTATAATACTATTAATACATGTATTATGCATGTATAACACTTGGATATTGAACTTATTCCAATAAACCTTTTAACATTCTCTTCTGGTTGAAATTAAGTCTCATTTCATGAAATACTACACCTCTCCCCTGTACAGTATTTACATGAAGCATAGGAAGTTCAATAAACCATTAAAAAAATTCTGGACCTAAATATTTTAATTACCAATCAGCATTTTACTAGTTAAATCATGTGATTTAGTCTGCTACGGAGTTATATTGTGGAACCATTGATGTTCCAGGACCAGGATTGGTAAACACTGAAGTGTGTAATTGTAATATGTAAGTACATACGGACACAACATCATTCAAAGACTGGAGTTTGATACTCCTGGTATTGGATATGACTGCAAAATTATGTTTTATAGACATTCATACTTGAACAACACCTTTATTTTCCAAGGCATAATAACTTAATAGCAAACAACAACAACGACAAACACACACACTAGTGATGTGCAGTTGGCAAAATACTCTTGACTGACTTAATAGTCATGATTTATTTTTCTGAGTGACTTGTTCATTTAGTCATTAGTTTGACCTGGGACTAGTGATAACGTCCAGCAACAGCTTGCAGAAATGAGTGGTATTAAAACTTTGTGGATATTCAACTTTTAGGAGGTTGTGAATTGAACTTGACATCAATAGCATGAACACTGATACTGAGCTCTTTGCAAAAAATGACCATTTCCAAGATAGGTTATGTGTTAAAGATTATAGTGCAATAATTGTATCCTTTTCACCTTAATTAACATTTCAGACACTGAGTGAAACATTGAGTCTTAGTTTCAGTTTCGGAAGTATATACAGTCGTGGTCCACACACACAAACACACACGCACATGCACGTACACACACACACACAGAGCTAGTCCTCCTTGGCCTCTGCTTCATAAATTATCCTATGGATGTGGAACCTGATGGCTACTTTTTTGGCAATGGTCAGCCTTTTCGAGGATAGGAGTAAGCTTTTTTTATACACAGTATATAAAATAATAGCGTGTCCTCATCCAGAGGAGCCTGGATAGTGCCCTGGGTGGGTGGTGTTGATGGTGGACCCTCCGATGCCTTCCTTGCTACGACAAGGAGCTCTTTCTTGAAAATATTCATTGGTCTCTGGGGAAGACGTGTCTCTTGACAGAGGAGGCTTGTCTTTCAAAGATAATTCGTAAAAATCTTAACTTCACAGATCTTCATTGTAAAGGGTTTAAACACTGTTTCCCAAGCTTGTTCAATGATCAATAAATAATTAAAGAACATGCACACTAACAGCTTATAGACGGTAGGTAATTAAGGTCACAGTTATGAAAACTTAGGACACTAAAGAGGCCTTCCTACTGACTCTGAAAAACACCAAACACCAGGGTCCCTGCACATCTGCGTGAACGTGACTTAGGCATGCTGCAAGGAAGCATGAGGACTGCAGATGTGGCCAGGGCAATAAATTGCAATATCCGTACTGTGAGATGCCTAAGATAGCACTACAGGGAGACAGGACGAACAGCTGATCGCCCTCGCAGCGGCAGACCGCGTGTAACAACACCTGCACAGGATCGATACGTCCGAACATCACACCTGCGGGTCAGGTACAGGATGGCAACAACTGCCCGGGTTACACCAGGAACGCCCAATCCCTCCATCAGTGCTCAGACGGTCGCAATAGGCTGAGTGAGGCTGGGCTGAGGGCTTGTAGGCCTGTTGTAAGGCAGGTCCTCACCAGACATCACCGGCAACAACGTTGCCTATGGTCACAAACCCACCATCACTGGACCAGACAGGACTGGCAAAAAGTGCTCTTCACTGACGAGTCGTGGTTGTGTCTTACCAGGGGTGATGGTCGGATTCGCGTTTATCGTCGAAGCAATGAGCGTTACACTGAGGCCTGTACTCTGGAGCGGGATCGATTTGGAGGTGGAGGGTCCGTCATGGTCTGTGGCGGTGTGTCACAGCATCATCGGACTGAGCTTGTTGTCATTGCAGGCAATCTCTCTACTTGCTTCCCCCATTACCCTCCCACAGTGCACCTGTTGATGCCGTGTTGCCTCCTATTGCAGGGCATGTAGCTCAACTAGCTACCAATTAACTTCCTATTATTTGCTGATTGCCTGAACTGAGCTAATGGTATAATGGGGTTGGGGTTACCTTGCCACAGACTTAAAGGCTATAGGCACATTGACAAAAAAACTATCCAGTTTTGCCATTTAGCCATTTTACCAGGCTCAGCCTGCTGGTGGAAGATATTATTGTTGATCTAATGTCAAATCAGTCAGAGGATGATCAGTACATGTTGTGAGAGAGAATAAGTGGTTGAACATCTCTCCCCTATGTCACGATCTTGGAAATTAGCGGACCAAGGCTCAGCGTGAGTATAGTTCCACATATTTTTAAGTGAATTTAAGTGGAACTAACAAAACCAAAATAACAAACCTTACAAAGACCATGAGGACGTACTGCACAAACACACTAACAAACAATCAATATCCCACAAAACACAGGTGGGGAAATAGCAACCTAAATATGGTCCCCAATCAGAGGCAACGATAAACAGCTGCCTCTAATTGGGAACCACATTAGGACCAACATAGAAATAGATATACTAGATCACCCCCTAGTCACGCCCTGACCGACTACACCATAGAGAACCAAGGGCTCTCTAGGGTCAGGGCGTGACACCCTAATAGAAAAGTATCAGGCATAAGCAGTTGCATTAGCAGATAAACTGCCAGTTGAAAGGAAATGTAGAATTTTTACATTAGGAAAAATTATGCGAGTCCCAAATGTTACTCATTATTCCCTACACAGTGTAGTACTTTAAAGCAGAGACCTATGAACCCTGGTCCAAAGTAGTGTACTATATAGGGAATAGGGTACCATTTGGGATACCACCTTTAAAAGTACGGAAAAATTAGGTGATCATGAATCATGATGGGCTGCAAAGCGATTTATAGATGGATCACTGTCATTAAGTTTCCTCTTTTGTACAAGATAGGTAACTCAATGTCAAACTTAAGGAATGATACCACGGTGATGTACTGTACATGTTTACTTGTTAATTAGCGCAATACTGACATAACAGGTTAAACTTTGATGGGGCCTACACTCTTAAAAATAAAGGTGCAAGTTGGAACCCAAAAAGGCGATACCATAGGTGAACCATTTTAAGGTCTCTGAAGAACCCTGCTGTAGGGCCTTCTTTGTATATTTCCCAGGGTGCCTTTCAGGGATTTTTAGAGTTACCAGTACCACACATGACTGTGTTTGCTAGTTACAGAGACAAGGTTTTTGCATTCATTCATTATCAGTACTGTGGCCTTCACCAAGTGAGATCCTTAGTGAATGTTGATGTTAAAATAAGATTTTGTAAGACACGTGTCAAACTTATTCCATGGAGGGCTAAGGGTATGCAGGTTTTCACTCTTCCCTTGTACTTGATTGATGAAATGAGGTCAGTAATTAGTAAGGAACACCAGACTGTTAAATAGCCATAACTAGCCAGCCCCCATCAAGTACCCTGCCCTGAACATAGTCACTGTCGCTAGCTGGCTACAACTCGGTTACTCAACCCTGCACCTTAGAGGCTGCTGCACTAAATACAGTTGAAGTCGGAAGTTCGCATACACCTTAGCCAAATACATTTAAACTTTGTTTTTCACAATTCCTGACATTTCATCCTCATAAAAATTTCCTGTCTTAGGTCAGTTAGGATCACCACTTTATTTTAAGTGTACATAGACTCAATTAGTATTTGTTAACATTGCTTAAAATTGTTAAACTTGGGTCAAACGTTTTGGGTAGCCTTCCACAAGTTTCCCACAATAAGTTGAGTGAATTTCGGCCCATTCCTCCAGACAGAGCTGGTGTAACTTAGTCAGGTTTGTAGGCCTCCTTGTTCACATACGCCTTTTCAGTTCTGCTCACAAATGTTCTATGGGATTGAGGTCAGGGCTTTGTGGTGGCCACTCCAATATCTTGACTTTGTTGTCCTTAAGCCATTTTGCCACAACTTTGGAAGTATGGCAAAAAAGCATTTCGAAGAACCATTTGCAACCAAGCTTTAACTTCCTGACAGATGTCTTGAGATGTTGCTTCAATATATCCACGTAATTTTCCTCCCTCATGATGCCATATATTTTGTGAAGTGCATCAGTTCCTCTTGAGGCAAAGCACCCCCACAACATGATGCTGCCACCCCCGTGCCTCAAGGTTGGGATGGTTTCTTCGGCTTGCAAGACCCCCCCTTTTTCCTCCAAACATAACGATGGTCATTATGGTCAAATAGTTATATTTTTGTTTCATCAGACGAGAGGACATTTCTCCAAAAAAGTCTGATCTTTGTCCTCATGTGCAGTTGCAAACCGTAGTCTAGCTTTTTTATGGCGGTTTTGGAGAAGTGGCTTCTTCCTTGCCTTTCAGGTTATGTTGATATAGGACTCATTTTACTGTGGATATAGATACTTTTGTACCCATTTCCTTGAGCATCTTCACTAGGTCCTTTGCTGTTGTTCAGGGATTGATTTGCACTTTTCGCACCAAAGTACGTTCATCTCTAGGAGATAGAACGCATCTCCTTCCTGAGCAGTATGACGGCTGCGTGGTCCCATGGTGTTTATACTTGCGTACTATTGTTTGTACAGATGAACGTGGTACCTACAGGCGTTTGGAAATTCTTCCCAAGGATGAACCAGACTTGTGGAGGTCTACAGTTTTTTTCTGAGGTCTTGGCTGATTTTGTTTGATTTCCCATGATGTCAAGCAAAGAGGCACTGAGTTTGAAGGTAGGCTTTCACAGGTACACCTCCAATTGACTCAAATTATGTCAATTAGTCTATCCAAACTCTTAAGGATCTGCCCCCTTTTTTTTTTAAATCCAGTATTTCTATTTGCTCATCATCATCTGCACAGCTATCAATGAAGTGTTATTTTGATACATTTTAATTACTTCACTCCTATGGCCTATTTATTGCCTTACCTCCTCACGCCATTTGCACACACTGTATATATACTTTTTTCTATTGTGTTATTGACTGTACGTTTGTTTATTTCATGTGTAACTCTTTTGTTTGTGTCGCACTGCTTTGTTTTATCTTGGTCAGGTCACAGTTGTAAATGAAAACTTGTTCTCATCTGGCCTACCTGGTTAAAAAAAAGGTGAAATAAAAATCATTAAAAAAATGTTTTTTCTTAAAGGACATACCCAAATCTATATGCCTGTATCTCCCAGTCCGCTCGTTCCTCACCCAGTGTGATAGCAAGGATATGCATGGGGCACGGCATCTTGAGTGTACCCAGTATCAGGACTTTAAGGAGGAGATGAAAAACCTTAAAGGCAATTTGACTACTCTATTGGAAATGTTGCTCGCTCGTCTTCTGGAGGGTCTCCGCGCAAGGAATGTTCTCTCCCGGGAGGTTCCTTCCATGGATTCCTTGATAACTCGCTATTCGCATTGAGCACGGGTTGATTTCGTCACCGAGCTCTGGTATCACTACCATCTTCCTCTGCCGGCTCGGGTGCTGAATATACAAAGATACCAACCGCCTCTGTCTCTATCGGTTCCGCTGGTCATTTTGTCACTTCATGTCCAGTAAAAGGCCAGAGCTCGTTTACTGGTGATTTATATCATCATCTTTGCAGTGCCTTAATGCAGGGCTGTTTTATGGAGAAATGACATTCCTCTCAGACAGTTAAAGGAGCCCACGGCCTTGTTCGCCCTGGATGGTAGTCCTCTCCCCAGGATTCAGCGTGAGACGCTACCTTTAACCCTCACTGTTTCTGGTAATCATAGTGAAACCATTTCTTTTTTAATTTTTCGCCATAATGTATTTTTCCAGTGAAGAATCGTTATCCGCTTCCTCTTATGTCTTCAGCCCAGTTGCAATTTAGATTCTGGCCACTAGGTGGCATACTGATGCTGTGTGTGTGCAAAGTTTTAGACTTATCCAATGAACCATTGAATTTCTGTTCAAAATGTTGTTTCAAGACTGCCCAAATGTGCCTAATTTGTTTATTAATCTGTGCACTCTCCTCAAACAATAACATGGTATTATTTCACTGTAATAACTACTGTAAACTGGACAGTGCAGTTAGATTAACAAGAATTTAAGCTTTCTGACAATATCAGATATGTCTATGTCCTGGGAAATGTTCTTGTTACTTCCAACTTCACGCTAATAACATTAGCCTACTTTAGCTCAATCGTCCCGCAGGGAACTCACCAATCCTGAAGAAGTTTTAATGAATCCAACCTAAATGTATGTAAACTTCAACTGGGTATATATATATAATATATATATTATATATATATAATATACACACACACTACCATTAAAAAGTTTGGACACAAATCATTAGAGGGCTTTTCTTTATTTTGACTATTTTCTACATTGTATAATAATAATGAAGACAGCAAAACTGTGAATAATATACTGTATAAGAAATAGTGTAGTAACCAAAAAAGTATTAAACTTCAAAGTAGCCACCCTTTACCTTGATGACAACTTTGCACACTCTTAGCATTCTCTCATCCACTTTCTTTGACCGTTTCAAGCTCAAGTGAATAAGAGGGGGAGGGATGTCTAAGGCCATAGGACTTGAAAATAAACTTGTGATGAATGTCCTTTTCTGCCTCTGCCTCAGAAGGATAGCTCCAATTCTCTTCAGAGAACATCTCTTTCATTAGATAAAAGGAGATAAAAGTGAACTCCAACAATGATTGCTATTCAACTCTCAAACACAAATGTAAGTACTGTACACTACCTGGGGCATTGTTGCTTGATCTCACACAGCAGGCATTTTCCATGGCATAATACACTTTCCAGAGCCATCTTCACAAAAACACTACGTCCTCTATTGAATAAATCATAAAAGTCTAATTAAAGTCCCACCACCCCCCACCTTAGGTCAGTCATGTTTTCACTGTATAGCATCTTAATCAGTCAGAAAAGTTACATATTTTAAAGCATGGTGTCACATTCGTTATAACGAGGAGACCAAGGCGCAGCGTGATTGGAATACATTCTTATTTTATTAAAACGAAGAACACTTAAACAAAATAACAAAACTAACCTGAAGCTATAAACAACTAGTGCTGACATGCAACTACACATAGACAATAACCCACAAAACCAAACCTGAATAGGTTCCCCAATCAGAGACAACGATAAATAGCCTTCTCTGATTGGGAAACAATTCAGATTCTCTGGTCTGATGAAACCAATATTGAACTCCTTGGCCTGAATGCCAAGCGTCACGTCTGGAAGAAACCTGGCACCATCCCTACGCTGAGGCATGGTGATGGCAGCAACATGCTGTGGGGATGTTTTTCAGCGGTTGGGACTAAGAGACTAGTCTGCATCGAGGCAAATATGAACAGAGCAAAGCACAGAGAGATCATTGATGAAACCTGCTCCAGAGAGCTCAGGTCCTCAGACAGATGGCAAAGGTTCACCTTCCAACAGGACAACGACCCTAAGCACACAGCCAAGACAACGCAGGAGTGGCTTCTGGACAAGTCTCTGAATGTCCTTGAGTGGCCCATCCAGAGCACGGACTTGAACCCGATCTAACATCTCTGGAGATATCTGAAAATAGCTGTGCAGCAACGCTCACCATCCAACCTGACATTGCTTGAGTGGATCTGCAGAGAAGAATTGGAGAAACTCCCCAAATATAGCTGTGCCAAGCTTGTAGTGTCATACCCAAGAAGAACCGATGCTATAATCTCTTCCAAAAGTGCTTTAACAAAGTACTGAGTAAATGGTCTGAATACATATGCAAACGTAATAATTCAGTTTTGTATTTTTTATGAATTAGCCCAAATTTCTAAAAACCTGTTTTTTATTTGTCATTATAGTACTATGTATACATTGACAAGGAAAAAAAGGATTTATCAATTTTAGAATAAGGCTGTAACTGAAAGAGTTAAGGCGTCTGAATACTTTCCGAAGGCACTGTACATAGCCACCTCAATTACCTCGTACCCCTGCATATTGACTGGGTACGGGTACTCCTGTATATAGTAGTGTTATTATTTAAAACCTCTAGTGACTCCCCATCCCGCATGAGGGAGCGTAATCATCGACTGACACTAATTAGCATAACGCAACGGAAATAAATATTCCTAGAAAATATTCCTATTCATGAAAATCACAAGTGAAATATATTGAGACACTCCTTTTGTTAATCACCCTGTCATCTCAGATTTTCAAAATATGCTTTACAGCCAAAGCTAGACAAGCATTTGTGTAAGTTTATCGAGAGCCTAGCATAGCATTTTGTCCAGCTAGCAGCAGGTAACTTGGTCACAGAAGTGACAGAAAAGCAATCAAATTAAATTGTTTACCTTTGATGAGCTTAGAATGTTTTCACTCACGAGACTCCCAGTTAGATAGCCAATGTTCCTATTTTCCAAAAATATTATTTTTGTAGACGAAATAGCTCCGTTTGTTCTTCATGTTTGGCTGAGAAATCGCCCGGAAATTGCAGTCACAAAACGCCGAAAATATTGGACAATTGGTTTTACAGTAGGACCGATTGGAATAATGGCTACCTCTGTATTTTACGCGACAATCACTCTGGGAGCCATCAGGTGACCAGTTGCGCAATGTAGCCGCTTACGAGTATTCTTCAACATAAATGCGTAAAACTACGTCACAATGCTATAGACACCTTGGGGAATACGGAGAAAAAGTAATCTGGTTGATAGCCCATTCACTGCTCAATAGGGACGCATTGGAACGCAGCGCTTTCAAAACATGAGGCACTTCCGGATTGGATTTTTCAGGCTTTCGCCTGCAATATCAGTTCAGTTATACTCACAGACTATATTTTTACAGTTTTGGAAACTTTAGAGTGATTTCTATCCTAAGCTGTCAATTATATGCATATTGTAGCATCTTGTCCTGACAAAAAAGTTATTTTTCTAAAAATGAAAATACTGCCCCCTAGTCACAAAAGGTTGATTAATTGTTATTTGTTATTTCACTGTGTATTTATTCCTCGTGTCACTATTTCTATTTTTATTTAATGAATTAACCTTTTGTAACTTGGGGGCAGTATTTTCATTTTTGGATAAAAAACGTTCCCGTTTTAAACAGGATATTTTGTCACAACAAGATGCTCGACTATGCATATAATTGACAGCTTTGGATAGAAAACACTCTGACGTTTCCAAAACGGCAAAGATATTGTCTGTGAGTGCAACAGAACTCATGTTACAGGCCAAACCCAGATAAAAATGCAATCAGGAAGTACCGCATTTTTTTAAACCGCTTCATGCCAATGACTCCTAATATGGCTTTGAATGGGCTACGAATGAGCTTACGCTTTCTACGTACGTATTCCCCAAGGTGTCTACAGCATTGTGACGTCTTTTTAAGCATTTATGTTAAAGAATAGCCGTAAGGGACCACATTGAGCAAGTGGTCACATGATGGCTCCCGCAGAAAATGTTGCGTAAAGTACTGAGGTAGCCATTTTTGCAATCGCTTATGAGAAACCAACTGTCCCGACGGATATATTATCGAATAGATATGTGAAAAACACCTTGAGGATTGATTCTAAACAACGTTTGCCATGTTATAGTGACCGCATTTTCCGGTCGATTTCTCAGCCAAACGTGACGAACAAACGGGAGCTATTTCGCCTACAAAGATAATATTTTTGGAAAAAATGAAAATTTGCTATCTAACAGGGAGTCTCCTGAGTGAAAACATCTAAAGTTCTTCAAAGGTAAATTATTTATTTTGATTGCTTTTCTTATTTTCGTGAAAATGTTGCTGCTGTCAGCAGAGACTAGCATAGCATTATGCCATGATAATCTTACACAAATGCTCGTGGCTGTAAAGCATATTTTGAATATCTGAGATGACAGTGTGATTAACAAAAGGCTAAGCTGTGTCTCAATATATTTCATTTGTGATTTTCATGAATAGGAAGATTTTGTAGGAAGATTTATGTCTGCTGCGTTATGCTAATTCGTTTGAGGCGATGATTACACTCCCGGATCCGGGTTTGAGAGTCACAAGAATTAAGCGTTTCATTGGTAGTGTGACAATACAATTTGTGAAATGTATACCTTCCTGGTGACATTCCTTCTCATGGGAATAGTGAATTAGAACTTCCTAAGGGAATAATAGAGCATGGATCCTGTTTCTTTGGCAGCTATCATTTCCCAAGACTGCTTCCTAGTCCTGCTGTGATGCCTGCATTTCGTCAACAATGTTACTGCCAACCTAAAGGACGCAATACACAAAATAAAACATATTCTTAAAAGCCAGACATCAGCATTCGGTCGGGTCTTTGTGCCATACAAAGATCTATGCGTTGACGAATCACTGATATTGTGTAAGGGTAGGCTGGTGAAAAGGCATAGCTTTGGAGCCAAGTTCTATGTTTTATAGTTTCAAGTTTCAATGTCACATGCACATGTACAGTGAAATGTGGTTTCTTGTATAGGGGTAAGCGAACTAGGCAACAGGATATAAGATCAACAGAGTAGCAGCAGCTTGCATGTGAGAGGGTGTGCGAGTGTGTAGAGTCAGTACAAATGTTTGTGCATATTATGTGTGAGTGAGCAAATAATGAGGGGAGTGTTTGTGTGTGTATGTGTTGGGGTGACAGTGTGTGAGTGTGTAGGGAGGGCCCTGTGAGTGTGCATAGAGACAGTACATATATTTAAATAAAAGGTCAATACGATACAAGGTTAACTCAGATAGTCCATGTTTCTATTTTGTTAGCTATTTATCAGTCACAATGCTTGGGGATAGAAGTTGTTCAAGAGCCTGTTGGTGTCAGACTTGATGCACCGGTAACTCTTGCTGAGCACACACCCCTGGTGGGCCCCTGTGTTAAGGGTCAGCGCTGTGGAGGTCATGTTGCCTACGCTCATCACCTGGGTTTGGCCCATCAGGAAGTCCAGAATCCAGTTGCAGAGAGAGAGCTGTTCAGTCCCAGGGTCAAAAGCTTGGTGAATAGCTTGGAAGGGACAATGGTGTTGAATGCTGAGCTGTAGTCAATGAACAGCATTCTCAGATAGGTATTCTGCTTATCTAGGTAGGTGAGGGCAGTGTGGAGAGCAATTGAGATTGGGTCATCTATGGATCTGTTGGGGCGGTATGCAAATTGGAGTGGGTCTAGAGTGGCTGGATGGTGGACATAATGTGTGCCATAACCAGTCTCTCAAAGCACTTCATGATTACAGAAGTGAGTGGTACAGGGTGTTAATCCTTGTGGCATGAAGGCTTAGAGTTCTTATGGACAGGGATGATTGTGGCCATCTTAAAACATGTGGGGATTGCAGACTTGGACAAGGAGAGGTTGAATATGCCTGCCAGCTGTTCTGCGCATGCTCTGAGAACACGCCCTGGAATACCGTCAGGCCCCGCAGTCTTGTGAGTGTTGATCTGATTAAAGACCCTTCTTGCGTCGGCCTTGTAGAGTGAGATCACCTAGTCCTCTGGGTCGGTGATGGCCCTCACAACTGGCTAGATGTTGTTGTCGTCAAAGAGCAAATAAAATTAATTGAGTTCATCTCGTAGGTAGGCATAGTTTGGCAGGTCACAGTAGAGTCTTCCTTTGTAATTCATAATGGACTGTAGCCCCTGCCACGTTCAGTGGGAGTCAGAGCCTGTGTAGTATGATTCTACCTTATTCCTATATTGTCCTTTTGCTCATTTGATGGTTCTGCGGTGGTCATGGCGGGCCTTCTTATACTTATCCCTATCTTCGGCCGAAGAATCAGGGTTGTCAACGATAGCTCTGTGTGTGGTAGCCCTGCTCTTTAGTTTAGTGACAACCTCTGTTTTAATCCAGGGCTTTTGATTGGGCAACCCTCAGTGCGGGTTCAACATCGCCGGTGCATTTTCTAATGAAGCCAGTGACTGAGGTGGTTAGCTCGTCAGTTTTATTGGCGCAGTCTCGAAACATATTCCAATCAGCCATAGGAAAGCAGTCCTGTAGCATACCCTCTGACTCTGATGACCATTTCTCACCATAGCGAATTGCGGTTACTTCCTATTTCAGCTTCTGCTTGTAAACAGGAAGCAAGAGCATGGAGTCATGATCTGATTTACCGAATGGCGGATGAGGGAGAGCCTTGTGTGCTTGCTTGTGGGTCGAATAGCAGTGGTCGAGGATTTTAATGCCCCTAGTGGCATTGGAGACGGGTTGATGGAAGTTGGGCATCACGCACTGAATTCAAATTGACGGGAACCAGAAAGGCAGCCTCTGGGTGTAGGGTTTCCTGCTTATTTATAGCCTTGACAGTTCATTAGCTTGTTATGGCTGGGGGCAGTATTGAGTAGCTTGGATGAATAAGGTGCCCAGAGTAAACTGCCTGCTACTCAGGCCCAATTGCTAATATATGCATATTATTAGAATATTTGGATAGAAAACACTCTGAAGTTTCTAAAACTGTTTGAATGATGTCTGTGAGTATAACAGAACTCATATGGCAGGCAAAAACCTGAGAAAAAATCCAGCCAGGAAGTGGGAAATCTGACATTTGTAGTTTTTCAACTCTTTACCTACTGAATATACAGCATCTATGGGGTCAAATTGCACTTCCTAAGGCTTCCACTAGATGTCAACAGTCTTTAGAACCTTGTTTGATGCTTCTAATGTGAAGGAGGGGGGAATGAGAGGGGAATGAGTCAGTGGTCTGGCAGAGAGGCATGAACTGACCACGCGCGTTCACGTAAGAGTTAGCTTGAGTTCCATTGCATTTCTGAAGACAAAGGAATTCTCCGGTTGAAACATTATTGAAGATTTTATGGTAAAAACTTCCTAAAGATTGATTCTATACTTCGTTTGACATGTTTCTACGAACTGTAATATAACTTTTTTTACTTTTCGTCTGAACTAAGCGATCGATTGAGCATTTGGATTACTGGCCTAAACGAGCAAACAAAAAGTAGGTATTTGGACATAAATTATGGACTTTATCGAACAAATCAAACATTTATTGTGGAACTGGGATTCCAGGGAGTGCATTCTGACGAAGATCATCAAAGGTAAGTGAATATTTATAATGCTATTTCTGACTTCTGTTGACTCGACAACATGGCGGATATCTGTATGGCTTGATTTGTTGTCTGAGTGCTGTATTCAAATTATTGCATGGTGTGCTTTTTCAGTAAAGCTTTTTTAGAAATCTGACTCAGCGGTTGCATTAAGGAGAAGTGTATCTATAATTCCATTCATAATAGTTGTATCTTTTATCAATGTTTATTATGAGTATTTCTGTAAATTGATGTGGCTCTCTGCAAAATCACCAAATGATTTGGAACTACTGAATGTAACGGGCCAATGTAAACTCAGATTTTTGTATATAAATATGAACTTTATCGAACAAAACATACATATATTGTGTAACATGAAGTCCTATGATTGTCATCTGCTGAAGATCATCAAAGGTTAGTGATTCATTTTATCTCTATTTCTGCTTTTTTTGACTCCTCTCTTTGGCTAGAAAAATGGCTGTGTTTTTCTGTGACTAGGTGCAGACCTACCAGAATCGTTTGGTGTGCTTTCGTCGTAAAGCCTTTTTGAAATCGGACACTGTGGTGGGATTAACAACAAGTTTATCTTTCAAATGGTGTAAAATACTTCTATGTTTGAGGAATTTTAATTATGAGATTTCTGTTGTTTTGAATTTGGCACCCTGCACTTTCACTGGCTGTTGTCATATCGATCCCGTTAGCGTGACTCAAGCCATAAGAAGTTTTAAGTGCCGGATGGTTCTTTTCATTGTCATGAGGTAGAATTTATACAGCAGTCATGATAACTGCTGAAAACTTTCTCAGGAGGTAGAAGGGTTGGCATAATCTTCCTGTGCAACAGCTAATGGGGATCCTAATAAAATACAAAATATCAATACCAATGTGACCATCAGGTATTCCCAGGCGGGTGAACAGTGGGTCGACATTTCCAACTCTCTGGAATTAGCACACCAGTTGTTATTGTTATTGATGAAGAGGCAATCCCTTCCCCCCTTCGATTTTTACGACTCCACTGTCCTGTCCACCCGGTGAATGGAGAATCCATCGAGTTGGATAGTCATGGGGGGTATCTTTTCGGAGTGCCATATATCTGAAAAGCAAAGAATATTGCAGTTCCCGAGAGTCCCGTTGATAGCAAACCCATGATCAAAGGTCATCCATCTTATTATCGAGTGACTGTACATTAGTCAGTAGAATGGAGGGAAGAGGTGGCCGGTTTTCCCTCTATTGCCTCTGTAACGCGTTTCGTATTGGGTAGCCTGAAAATTGGGTTGGAATTACGGAGAACCCAGGGCAAATGAGTCACAAGTAGAAGCTGGAATTGGGGTAAGTAACTGCCGATCTGATGTTCAAGAGTTCTTCTCGGTCGCAAGAAACAATAGCGGATGCATTTCGTGAAAATGTTGTAAAAATAAACAACAAAAGAATCACAAAATAGCAAAGTTGGGTCGGAGCTTGCAAAACGGCTGCCATCCTGATCAGGGTAGAGAAGTCTCTAGTTGTTCAGGACAGTCTACATAGGGCCCGCCACTGACGTTCAAGTTGTGGGAACATATTATTTTTATTTCCCACTGGTTCTGGGAACAAAGCAGTACATTTCCTGACCAGTGAATGTTCTGAGAAAATGTTGCCTGTTCAGGGAACATTCTGGGAACATTTGAGTTGCAGGGAGAATGTTTACTAAGGTTCCCTGAAAGTTTTCCTGGGAGGTTTTATTAACTTTCTGAAAACGTAAATTATAGGTTATTTGAAGGCAATTAAATAACGTTCTGAGAACGTTTCAATAATTCTCATCTTAGGTTAACTGTTTTTAACTCACAGTTAGGACACATGGAAATGCATTTGCTAAGGCGTTATTAATCATGCAAACAAATACATGTATTATTGTGGCATGGCATCAGTGAGATTTGAACCTATGCTCATCTGTTACCATTGAATTAGGCCATTGCATCACCAGAATGGAACTAGCAGGCCATGTTTTTTATAACTCATACAAAAACTCATATAACTAATTTCAAAGGAAACAAGCAGTTATTAAGGTCAGGTGTGGCCAATTAGTGGGCATGGCCAACACACTTAACACGCTTTAACACATTTTTAAATAACATTCTTACAACAATCTTGAACATTACTAATGTTTTCTTGCGGTTTTCATGGAAAGTGTTCTTAATGTTCTGAGAACATGCCTTTAAATTGAGCCATGAGGAAACCTGCAGAAAACGTTATGCTGAAAGTACTGAAATTCCCACAGAAGAAAGTAGCTTTTTTAACTTTCTCGGAACAATATGAAAACATTACTCTGAATAGAATGATGAGGAAACGTTTTGAGCTGAAGTACTGAAATGGCCACATAAAAAACGTTCTCAGAGCGTTACGTGCTAGCTGGGTATCCTGCACCATGCCCAAAACATTGTGGAAATGTTGTATGCTAAATAACAGTAGGACAACCATGCTCTCACCAAGCTCTAAGAAACATGTAGTTCTCAGAACAATATGCGCTAGGGGATCAAGCAGAACAATCAACAGCTGGCAGTAAAGTGGAATGAAAATACAGACGTCCGTGTCCTCTCCTCAAAAGCCTCCTTCCCCAGACTCAAGGTTAATCAAATTCTCCTTCCAAATAACAGGCCAGTCAACCCCCCCCCACCACACACACACACACACACACACACACACACACACACACACACACACACACACACACACACACGTTGTCTTGGGAAGTATGAGGTAAGGCTACTGAACCACAATGCAGTGTGTTATATTTTTTACTGGCCTGTCTTCTGGGAACAGCAGCTGAGCTACCTTGACTCTGCTTGGGGAAGGTGGCTTTTGTTTTCATTTCCAGTAATTCCATTCTGGGAACTTTGTCTTTGTGGCATGTATGTAGTGCACTAGCTTTTATTGGCAATGCAAGACAAGTTACTGTCAATTAAATAATTTATGATGACGATACGCCATCATCCAACAGTCTTGTCTCTGTTTGCATGTGTCCAACTTCATTAAGTTTTGTTAAATAATATGCAGTATATTATGTACATATTGCTATCCCCAAAGATATGATTATGGTAGATGATTTACACAATTTGAAGAAAACTAAGCAGGCATTGACCTTTTAAACCTTCAAATACAAATTTTTTATCCATGCAGTTTCGTGAAATTATTATCCCACTCTACCTAGTAGCAGGGTTAGTGCTCGCCTTATACCAAGGCTTCTCTAAATACGTGAGCAAATGCCCGAGGTCCATCACATAGATTTTTCCAGCTGCAAACAAACACTGTTCATGACAATACAGTTGGGAGCAGCACTCAGGCAGAGAAACGGGTTAAGAGCACAAATATTTAGCAAATGCTCATTTTAGCATTTAGCGATAAGTGCAACAGTAATGGATTAAGTATTACGGGTACAGTATGTAATACTAGGTTCCAGACAGGAATTCATGTTAGGTAGTTTAACATTTCCCCCCAACCATCCCTGTACCCCAAAACCCCTACTCACTCACACACACACCAATCTCACACGTCTACAGTGCTTCAACAAAAATGTCTCTGTAAATTAGGAGGTAATAATGCATAAATAATGTTGAACATAACAGGATGTGGGCATTTAGGGGTATATGTTTGCCTGTCAGTCTCTTGTAGTCAGTAGACTCTCCACTCTCCCTTTTTTCTGTAGAACCTTTTTCTAGACCTGGCTGTGCTGTGCCTGTAGTCCTCTGCTACACTCTAGTGGCGAAACTTCATAAATGTGCCACAGAGGATTAAATAAATGTTGCAATTTTTGAATGTACTAGTAGGGCAAATGCTCACCATTCAGAAGAGTCTGCCTTTTTTTGTGGAATTTAGAGCTTTACTGACACATACATTATTTGTCTTCACTGTCCTGTTTAAATGCAAACAATCTCAGTTATATTACTATAATTCAATTGAGGGTGTTTTCAAGAGCTCAGCCAAAATGTTCCATTCTAACTTTAGATTAATGCTTTATCCCAAACTGCCTTGCTATTTTCAGTGCCTGGAATAACTAAGGATACTAAATCCTGGAATAATGAATATTCATGAATCATGACATGACTGATAGCAATCCCTCACCTCTAATCCCAGTTCCTTCTAATTTCTCATGCCTGTCCCTCATCTATGACAGTTGAAGGGGGATGTTGGCTGCTACTGGATTTATGCTGACAAAAGCACAATCTGACACAGTAGGCTAAATCCTATCACATAGTAAGACTGAGGAACAACATTGTGAAAAGGAAAAACATGACTTTATTCACATGATCAAAATATTTGTGTCTACGTTACCAGTCAAAAGTTTGGACACACCTACTCATTCAAGGGTTTTTCTTTATGTTTAAAGTTTTTTACATTGTAGAATAATAGTGAAGACATCAAAACTATGAAAGAACACATATGGAATCATGTAGTAACCAAAAAACAGTGTTTAACAAATTAAAATATATTTTAGATTCTTCAAAGTAGCCACCGTTGCCTTGATGACAGCTTTGCACAGTCTTGGCATTCTCTCAACCAGCTTCTCCTGGAATGCTTTTCCAACAGTCTTGAAGGAGTTCCCACATATGCTGAGCAGTTGTTGGCTGCTTTTCCGTCACTCTACAGTCCAACTCATCCCAAACCATCTCAATTGGGTTGAGGTTGGATGATTGTGGAGACCAGGTCATCTGATGCAGCACTCCATCATGCTCCTTCTTGGTCAATAGCCCTTACACAGCCTGGAGGTGTGTTGGGTCATTGTCCTGTTGAAAAACAAATGATAGTCCCATTAAGTGCCCACTAAGCATCCAGATGGGATGGCGTATCACTGCAGAATGCTGTGGTAGCCATGCTGGTTAAGTGTGCATTGAATTCTAAATACATCACAGACAGTGTCACCAGCAAAGCACCCTCACATCTCCTCCTCCATGCTTCACGGTGGGAACCACAAATGCGGAGATCATCGGTTCACATACTATGCGTCTCACGAATCAAAATGTTTACATTTGGATCAATTGGACAAAGGACATATTTCCCCCGATCGAATGTCCATTGCTTGTGTTTCTTTGCACAAGCAAGTCTCTTTTCATTATTGGTGTCCTTTAGTAGTGGTTTCTTTGCAGCAATTCAACCATGAAGGCCTGATTCATGCAGTCCCCTCTGCAGTTGCTGTTGAGGTGTGTCTGTAACTTGAAGCATTTATTTGGGCTGCAATTTCTGAGGCTGGTAACTAATTAACGTGTCCTCTGCAGCAGAGATAACTCTGGGTCTTCCATTTCTGTAGTGGTTCTCATGAGAGCCAGTTTGACACTTGATGGTTCTTGCGACTGCACTTTAAGAAACTTTCAAAGTTCTTGAAATTTTCCGCATTGACTGACCTTCATGTCTTAAAGTAATGGTGGACTGTCATTTATCTTTGCTTATTTGAGGTGTTCTTGACATATGAACTTGGTCTTTTACCAAAAAGGGCTATCTTCTGTATACCACCACTACCATGTCACAACACAACTGATTGGCTCAAACACATTAAAAAGGAAAGAAATTCCACAAATTAATTTTTTACAAGGCACACCTGTTAAGTGAAATGCATTCCAGGTTACTACCTCATGAAGCTGGTTGAGAGAATGCCAAGAGTGTGCAAAGCTGTCATCAAGGTAAAGTGTCACGCCCTGGTCTTAGTATTTTGTGTTTTCTTTATTAATTTGGTCAGGCCAGGGTGTGACATGGGTTTTTTATGTGGTGTGTTTTGTCTTGGGGTTTTGTTAGGTATTGGGTTTGTGGCTTAGTGGGGGTATCTAGTATAGTCTATGGCTGTCTGGAGTGGTTCTCAATCAGAGGCAGGTGTTTATCGTTGTCTCTGATTGGGAACCATATTTAGGCAGCCATATTCTTTGAGTGTTTCGTGGGTGATTGTTCCTGTCTCTGTGTTTGTTTGCGCCAGTATGTTAGGTTTTCATGTTACGGTTCTTGTTTTTGTATTGTTTGTTTTTTCGTCTTTATTAAAGATGTATACAAATTACCACGCTGCATTTTGGTCCGCCTCTCCTTCATCGGAAGAAAACCCTAACAGGGTGGCTACTTTGAAGAATGTACAATGTATTATATATTGTTTTCTTTTTTGGTTACTACATAACTATATATGTTATTTCATAGCTTTGATGTCTTCACTATTATTCTACAATGTAGAACATAGTAAAAAATAAAGAAAAACCCTTGAATGAGTAGGTGTGTCCAAACTTTTGACCGGTACTGTATATAATAAAAGCAAATTTTAATATAATAACCATCATATCGAAGTTAACTTGTAGTCACATGATGATATATTGTGTGGGCCTCCCACTACGACGCGGGAAAGCATGAAGTTTATTAGGATACAGATTATGATGAACTTCACAGGGTGGTGAATGTGCAAGTTGATGAGCTTGATGCTCCTTTTCAATAAATATTGTTTAGGTAACATGATGATCGATGCTTGACAAATACAAATAGTATCTTTCTCATCCATAATATCATAATATAGGTAGCCTACCTGCACTGTATCTGTGAGTTGTTGGCTAGAGTTCATGTGCCAAGATCAGATTGGGCACATTTGCTATATAATGCAGTTTTTGTGACAAATCCATCAGAAAAGTTAAATGGGATGGAAACCCATTTCGCTTGAAATTTTCATTCGGTACATGGGAATTTCACACAGCCTTTTCTATGCATAAAGTCAGTTTGATGAAAACATCCCTGGTGGGAAAATGCGCATATTGTTTTTTGCAGATTTTAGAATATTTGCAATCAAATCTGTTGCAAATGTTGGTTTCACAACTCTTGCATATGATTTTAAAGGCCCAATGCAGCAGTTAAAAAAATAAATTCCCATCTAAATAACTTCTGGGTTCCAATTTAGTACCTTACTGTAATAGTTTTCCATTACAATGGTCAAAATAAAAACAGGGTTTTTAACAACAGCAAAAATCTAGTACTGTCTGGGACAGGGTTTTCGTTAGCCGGTCGATGTAAATCCATTTGACCATCATGCTTAATTTGTGTATTGTTGTTAGTCGTCCTGTATCTTATTTGTCACATGAACAAAGCATGCAGAGCCTACTTTGAGCAGAATGTCACTTGTCAGGCACCTAAAGGACTCTCAGACCATGAAAACAAGATTATCTTGTCTAATGAAACCAAGATTGAGCTCTTTGGCCTGAATGCCAAGCGCCACGTCTTGAGGAAACCTGGCACCATCCCTACGGGGAAGCATGGTGGTGGAAGCATCATGCTGTAGGGATGTTCATCAGCGACAGGGACTTGGAGACTAGTAAAGTACAGAGTTCCTTGATGAAAATCTGATCCAGAGTGCTCAGGAACTAAGCTCTCTTGAACCCGATCAAAAATAGCTGTGCAGCGAAGCTCCCCATCCAACCTGACAGAGCTTGAGAGGATCTGCATAGAAGAATGGGAGTAACTCCCCAAATACAGGTGTGCCGAGCTTGTAGTGTCATCTTGAGAAGTCTCGAGATGGTAATCGCTTGTAACGGCAGATTTCCTTCTCTTCGTCTGAAGAGGAGGTGTAGCAGGGATCGGACCAAAACGCAGCGTGGTAAGTGTCCACATCGTTTATTATAAAACAGTTTATTTATTAAACTGAACACTAAGAAATACAAAACAATAAATGTGAACATGAACGAAAACCAAACCGAAACAGTCCCGTGTGGTGACAAACACAGACACGAAAACAAACACCCACCAACCAACAGTGAAACCCAGGCTTCCTAAGTATGATTCTCAATCAGAGACAACTAACGACACCTGCCTCTGATTGAGAACCATACTAGGCCGAAACAGAAACCTAAACATGGAAACACAAAACATAGACTGCCCACCCCAACTCATGCCCTGACCATACTAAATAAAGACAAAACAAAGGAAATAAAGGTCAGAACGTGACATCACTGCCAAAGATGTTTTAACAAAGTACAGAGTAAAGGGTCTGAATACTTATTTAAATGTGATTTTTCAGTTTTTCAAAAAAACTGTTTTTGCTTTATCATTATGGGGTATTGTGTGTAAAATAAAATTTAATCAATTTTAGAATAAGGCTGTAACGTAACAAAAATGTGGAAAAAGTCAAGGGGTCACTGTATAGGGGACAATTACTGTATCGTATTGTATTATATGTACTGCAATAATGCAACATGTTCAAACCATGTAAAGCGCTTCACGGAAACATTCACTCAGGCAGGATATGTTGTCAGAATCAATACAGCCACCCGGTTTCTTCACGCATCCCGCCGACAGAAACAAACATCTATCTGGTAAGAACAAGGGCGGGGGTGTATGCCGTATGATTAACGACTCATGGTGTAATAACAACATACAGGAACCCAAATCCTTTTGTTCACCCGACCTAGAATTCCTTACAATCAAATGCTGACTACATTATCTTCCAAGTGAATTATCTTTGATTATAGTCACGGTCGTGTATACCCCCTGCCCCTAGCGGATCCCTGAAATATATTTACTGGACTCGATGTAAACTGGAAACAATAAATTCTGAAGCTGGATTTATTGTAGCTGGGGATATTTTAACAAACCTAACTTAAGAACCGTACTTCCTAAATTCTATCAGCATATCAAATGCACGATAAGAGCTGGTAGCTTTCTGGATCATTGCTACTAGAACCGTTATGCATACAACGCAGCCCTCCCCAGCCCTGCCTTCGGAAAATCTGACCATGACTCAATTTTGTTGCTCCCAGCCTATAGACAGAAACTAAAACAGGAAACACCCGTGCTCAGGTCAATACAACGCTGGTCTGACCAATCGGATACCATGCTTCAAGATTGCTTTGATCATGTGGCCTGGATATGTTCCAGATAGCTTCGGTGTATCGGAGATGTCGTACCCTCTGTGAGCATTAAAACCTTCCCTAACCAGAAACCTTGGATTGATGGCAGCATTCGTGCGAACCACCGCTTTTAATCATGTCAAGGCGACCGGAAACACGACCGAATAAAAACACTGCAGCTATTCCCTCCGCAAGGCAATCAAACAAGCAACGCGTCAGTATAGAGACAAAGCAGAGTTGCAATTCATTGGCTCAAACACGAGACGTATGTGGCAGGGTCTACAGTCAATCTTGGATTACAAAAATAAAACCAGCCCCGTCGGGGACAAATTAAACAACTTCTTTGCTCGCTTTGAGGACAATACAGTGCCACTGACATGGCCCACTACCAAAGCCTGTGGGCTCTCCTTCTCCGTGGCAAACGTGAGTAAAACATTTAAAAGTGTTAACCCTTGCAAGGCTGATGGCCCAGATGACATCTCTAGCCGCATCCTTAGAGCATACGCAGACCAGCTGGCTGGTGTGTTTACGGACATATTTAACCAATCCCTATCCCAGTCTGTGGTCCCCACATGCTTCAAGATGGCCACCATTGTTCCTCTTCCCAAGAAAGCTAAGGTAACTGAAGTAAATTACTATTGCCCCACTCACTTCTGTCATCATGAAGTGCCTTGAGAGACTAAACAAGGAACATATCACCTCCACCCTACCTGATACCCTAGACCCACTCCAATTTGCATACCGCCCCAATAGGTCCACACACTGCACACTGCCCTATCCCATCTGGACAAGAGGAATACCTATGTATGAATGCTGTTCATTGACTACAGCTCAGAAAAATCTCTACCCCGCTGATCCTCAACATTGGGGCCCCACAAAGTGCGTTCTCAGCCCTCTCCTGTACTCTCTGTTCACCCATGACTCAATCATCAAGTTTGCAGACAACACTACAGTGGTAGGCCGGGTTACCAACAATGACGAGACAGCCTACAGGGAGGAGGTGAGGGCCCTCAGAGTGTGGTGTCAGGAAAATAACTGTCAACGTCAACAAAACAAAGGAGATGATCGTGGACTTCAGGAAACAGCAGAGGAAGCACCCCCCATTGACATCGATGGGGCAGTAGTGGAGAAGGTGGAACTTTTTAAGTTCCTCTGCGTACACATCACGGACAAACTGAAATTGTTCACCCGAACACAGAAAGCGAGGTGAAACATTTTGTCTTGTCATCTAAAACACTCAAACTTTTACATAAGCACAAAGCCTGGTACGGCAATTGTACCACCCTCAACCGCAAGTCTCTGGAGAATGTAGTGTGGTCTGTACAACTCATCATTGGGGGAAAACTAATTGCCCTCCAGGACACCTACAGCACCCGATGTCACAGGAAGGCCAAAAAGATCATCAAGGACAACAACCACTCGAGCCACTGCCTGTTCACCCCGCTATCATCCAGAAGGCGAAGTCAGTACAGGTACATCAAAGCTTGGACAAAGAGACTGAAAAACAGCTTCTATCTCAAGGCCAGCAGACTGTCAAACAGCCATCACTAACATAGAGAGGCTGCTGCCAACATACAGACTCAAATATCTGGCCACTTAACCCTTTCACACATACCATCACATGGGTGTGATCGTTCTACAGTGGTCCTTGAAGTGTAAGATCACACCCGTGTGATTAGGACGCTTATTTAGAACGGCCAGTTTCGAATGATGCAACAATCATCATTTGAGGTGGCCACACTCTTTTCAGAAACTATTTACACAAATACAGTCCTTACAAAGTTATGTCCAGAATGTGAGAAGTTTATTTTTGGATGCAATGTTCAGATATTCACAGAAGTATCTATAGCATAACACAATCATCCTAACCAGACAAATGTAGGCTACATTTGCCCTAGCGCTGAGGAAAGATTGACGCAACACAAGCGGTCATATTTTTGAACTCTCGGCTGACATAAACTACAATATGAATTAGCTAATAGCAATTACTATGTATAATTAATCACATCACGGGTGAGCTCACCATTGATCAAAGTAATTGAGTAAAACACTTTCTAGAAATCGAAGGTATTTCCGAAGATTAGTTTCACCGCACAGCAAGGCTTTTTTTCCCCTCACAGAAACCAAAGATAATAAGAGAAGACAATATGAGTTTGGTCTGTTTATAGTATGCATGTTGAAAGGGTGTGTCGTCTACCATCGTTCACATCCCACATTCACTTCCTGAAGTTCTCAAAAAATGAGTGAACCCTTACTCACCTCATTTTGTTATAGCATCTTTGGTCCGACAGACGATCAAGTGAAACTCTGAATGCATTGTATGTCAACAAACATAGCTCCACACACATAGCTGGAATTATCTTAGCTCATCATAATCAGTACAACCTTCAAAAAATAATTTTACACCCATACTATGTGCCCATTACAATCTATGCAAAAATCTGAATGCATGATTTATCACCAGTAATTGCAAAACTTGAATAAAATACTAAATATATCAATAATATCACACAAAACATTTTCTGATTGTGATTTATTAATACAAAATGGCGCGTGCAGGCAGTCAATCACATAACCTCTCACTCTGCGCCATTCAGTGTTGTTGTTTATGTATGTAGCTAATGAGCTACGCTGTAGCATTAGCAATGTCTTTCAAAAGGAGACAACTCAGAAATGCGGAAATTCTGGAGATGTAAAAAAAAATCTGAGTCTGAAAGTCAGGAATCAGATTCTGACAGTGACAGAGGACCCCTTGTCTGAGGATCCCTTGTCCACTGACAAAGTCCCAGTTCCTTTTGAAGATGCTGGTGGTGATGGAGGCAGACCGATAGTGGATGAAGTACAGGAGTTCTGTGGTAGCTGGAAGGCTGCCAGCCATTTCTCCGCTCCTGGCCGTGCTGTTTGTGTTGATGAGTCCCAGTCTGGAGTCCCTTGACATTTCCATCTGAGGCAGAGTGCTTCAAGTTGTTTCTGACAGAGGAGCTGGTGGAAGACATAGTAGAGACCAATCACTATGCCTTGGAGCTACAGGAGAAGAGAGAGCGAGAAGAGAGAGCCAGGAGTGCGGGGGGCAACCACAATTAGTGAGATGTATATACTGTATATCAGACAGTGCAGTTAGATGAACAAGAATTTAAGCTTTTAACCGATATAATACATAAATGTACATAAATGTTTAATAGCCATCATTTTTATGATTATTTATTTGAATTGAGCGCCCTCCAGTTTCACCGTAAATTGTGTGCTAGCGGGATCCCTAGCCTGAATAAGTTTTAACATTCAGAAAACAAGAGCTTGCGTCCCTCTTCGAATTGTGTATTTGTATTAGAAATGCAATAACAAAAAAATGTCAAGCAACCTATTCTAGTCTAACTTTCCTGCATGGGACTCGAAGAGCTAAGTAGCGTTTTTTTTTAGAGAGGCCAGCAGAGCACAGGTTCGTATTGCACAAGTGACAGAGGCTAGTTAGAAGCTTATTATTCATAACCCATCATTCCTTAGCTAAATATAAAGCTAATACTGCATTGAATATATTACCTGAAAGTGGTAGGCTAGGGCATAGACACGTTCACACATCTCAAATCTTGAACAGGATTTTTTGGATGAAAATTGAATGGAATTGATGAGAGAGAGAGAGGAGGACTCCTTGCACTTGCTCTGATTTAAAGTAACAACATTCGAGTGATAGGCTGTTTCACATTTTTTGTTAAAAATCTTAACAATAAAAACATTTATGTGACCCGTGAGAGCCAATGTAAATGTGTAAATTAGACATGCATTTGGTCCTTATATTACTGTAGCATAGGCTACGCCTACCGATTTCAAGAAAAAAATATACGATGATGAGATGCTAGGTCCACATCCATTGTGAAGTGCACTCCATACTGACATGGGCTTTCTGTCCCCACAATGAGCATTGATGATTGATCATGCAGAGAGAAGGCCGTAGAGAAGCCATATTTAGAAATTGCATATAATTTAACAGTTCCATTTCAAGTCATGCTGTTTATATGAATAAGCGTGACACATCTCATGCAGCGTGACACATCTCCTTAGCATATTTCTTGAACTACGTAGTTGGTTAACTTCTTTAAGGTATAGGGGGCAGCATTTTCACTTTTGGATAAATAGCGTGCCCAATTTCAACTTCCTGCTACTCATGCCAAGAATATAAGATATGCATATTATTAGTAGATGTGGATATAAAACACTCTGAAGTTTCTAAAACTGTTTGAATCATGTCTGAGAGTATAACAGAACTTGTGTAGCAGGCAAAACCCAGAGGACTAACCGTTCAGAAATGTTTTTGGGATCTCTGTTCACTGATTTCTCATTGGGAAACAATATTTCTTAGGAACTTGTGTAACACTGTTGAGAGTTGTGCAAGACTTGAAAAGTAGCTTGGTTTGTTGTCTTCCTGTATTGAACACAGATAGACCCATCTTCAATTTCATCGATTATTAACGTTTAAAAATACCTAAAGTTGTATGACAAAGTTTACAGGCAACTTTTAAAATATTTTGTAGTGCTATTGCGCAATTTGAAAGCTGTTTTTTTCTGAATCAAACGCGTCAAATAAATTGACATTTTGGATCTATATGGACGGAATTAATCGAACAAAAGGACCAATTGTGATGTTTATGGGACATATTGGAGTGCCAACAAAATAAGCTCATCAAAGGTAAGGCATGTTTTATATTTTATTTCTGCGTTTTGTGTAGCAACTGCAGGGTTGAAATATACTACCCTCTTTGTTTACTGTTGTGCTATCATCAGATAATAGCTGTCACGTTCTGACCTCTATTTCCGTTGTTTTGTATTTATTTAGTATGGTCAGGGCGTGAGTTGGGTGGGCAGTCTATGTTTGTTTTTCTATGTTTTGGGGCATTTCTATGTTTTCGGCCTAGTATGGTTCTCAATCAGAGGCAGGTGTCATTAGTTGTCTCTGATTGAGAATCATACTTAGGTAGCCTGGGTTGCACTGTTTGTTTGTGGGTGATTGTCTATGTTGATGGCTTGTTTCAGCACAGTCCATATGATTAGCTTCACGGTTGTTATTTTGTTTACTGGTTTTGTATAGTGTTCAGTGTTCACTACTTTCTTTATTAAAGATTGACCATGGACACTTACCACGCCGCGTATTGGTCCTCAGATCCATCTCGCCTCTCCTCTTCAGATGAAGAGGAGGACGGCCGTGACAGAATCACCCACCAACCAAGGACCAAGCGGCGTGGTAGAAAACAGCGACGACAGCAGCAGCAGCAGCAGCAGCAGCAGCAGCAACAACAGCGGCCGGAAACACAGGACTCCTGGACATGGGAGGAGATACTGAACGGAGAGGGACCCTGGGCACAGGCTGGGGAATATCGCCGCCCCAAAGCAGAGCTGGAGGCAGCGAAAGCTGAGCGGCGGCGATATGAGGAGGCAGTGCGACAGGTACGAGAGACACACGAGGGGTGGAGCTAAGCCAGGTAGCAGACCTGCGCTCACTCCTCGTGCTTATTATAAGCAGCGCGATACTGGGCAGGCACCGTGTTATGCGGTTAAGCGCACGGTGTCGCCAGTACGTGTCCATAGCCCGGTGCGCTATAGGACAGCCCCCCGAGAGTGTCATGCGAGTGCGGGCATCGAGCCAGGGCGTATGGTGCCTGCTCAGCGGGTCTGGTCGCCGGTACGCAGTTTTGGTCCAGGGTATCCTGCGCCGGCTCTGCGTGCTGTGTCTCCGTGGCGCTGGGAGGGTGCAGTGCGTCCTCTGCCTGCGCTCCGCTCGTGCCGGGCGAATGTGGGAATGGAGCCTAAGGGAGAGGTGCGTGTAGTAAGCACTAGATCTCCCGTGCTTACCCACAGCCCGGTTCAACCTGTGCCTGCACTCTGGAGGGTCCGGGCTAGAGTGGTTATCCAGCCTGGGGAAGTGGTGCCAAGGTTGCGCACCAGAGCTCCAGTGCTCCCCCACAGCCCGGTCCTTCAGGTGCCTCCTCCTAACCCCAAGCCTCCTGAAGGTCTCCCCAGCCTGGTGGTTCCTGTGGCAGCCCCACGCACCAGGCTGTCTCTCTGTCTCCTCCCTGCAGGTGGTCCTGTCTGTCCGGCGCCGCTGCCGGAGCCTCCCGCCTGTCCGGCGCCTCTGCCGGAGCCTCCCGCCTGTCCGGCGCCTCTGCCGGAGCCTCCCGCCTGTCCGGCGCCTCTGCCGGAGCCTCCCGCCTGTCCGGCGCCGCTGCCGGAGCCTCCCGCCTGTCCGGCGCCGCTGCCGGAGCCTCCCGCCTTTCCGGCGCCGCTGCCGGAGCCTCCCGCCTGTCCGGCGCCGCTGCCGGAGCCTCCCGCCTGTCCGGCGCCGCTGCCGGAGCCTCCCGCCTGTCCGGCGCCGCTGCCGGAGCCTCCCGCCTGTCCGGCGCCGCTGCCGGAGCCCCTCTGCCCAGAGCTGCTGCCGCACCTCTGTCCCGAGCAGCTGTCCCTCTGTCCCGAGCAGCTGCCCCACCTCTGTCCCGAGCTGTCCCTCTGTCCCGAGCAGCTGCCCCACCTCTGTCCCGAGCAGCCCCTCTGTCCCAAGCAGCCCCTCTGTCCAGTGGGGTCATTGAGTAGGGTGGCCATGGTGAGAAAGCCACGGAGGCGGACAATAAGGCGGACTAAGACAATGATGAAGTGGAGTCCGCGTCCCGCGCCAGAGCCGCCACCGCGGACAGACGCCCACCCAGACCCTCCCCTATAGGTCAAGGTTTTGCGGCCGGAGTCCGCACCTTTGGGGGGGGGGGGGTACTGTCACGTTCTGACCTCTATTTCCTTTGTTTTGCATTTATTTAGTATGGTCAGGGCGTGAGTTGGGTGGGCAGTCTATGTTTGTTTTTCTATGTTGTGTGGCATTTCTATGTTTTCGGCCTAGTATGGTTCTCAATCAGAGGCAGGTGTCATTAGTTGTCTCTGATTGAGAATCATACTTAGGTAGCCTGGGTTGCACTGTTTGTTTGTGGGTGATTGTCTATGTTGATGGCTTGTTTCAGCACAGTCCATATGATTAGCTTCACGGTTGTTATTTTGTTTACTGGTTTTGTATAGTGTTCAGTGTTCACTACTTTCTTTATTAAAGATTGACCATGGACACTTACCACGCCGCGTATTGGTCCTCAGATCCATCTCGCCTCTCCTCTTCAGATGAAGAGGAGGACGGCCGTGACAATAGCTTCTTATGCTTTCGCCGAAAAGCCTTTTTAAAATCTGACATGTTGGCTGGATTCACAACGAGTGTAGCTTTAATTTAGTATCTAACATGTGTGATTTAATGAAACTTAGACTTTTATATCAATTTATTAGAATTTGCTGTGCTGCATTTTCCCTGGCTTTTGGCCAAGTGGGACGCAAGCGTCCCCTATACCATAAGAAGTTAAGGGCTTATAAGTAAGCATTTCACTGTTGAATTCAGTGCACGTGACAACTAACATTTGATTGGATTTTTGGAGTTGATCAGGATGTTGAATTTGACCTATGGAATTTTGTCCCACTTTTCATCAAAAGCAGTGTGAATTTGCTGGCTAATGGCGGGACCTGGAACGTTGAAAGTTGCTGGATATTGCCGGTAACTGGATCATGCTGTCGTACACGTCGATTCAGAGCATCCCAAACGTGCTCAATGGGTGATATGATATGTCTGGTGAGTATGCAGGCCATGGAGGAACTGGGGAATTTTTAGCTTCCAGGAATTGTGTTCAGATCCTTGCAACATGGGGCAATGCATTAACATGCTGAAACATGAGGTGATGGTGGGGGGTGAGTTTCACGACAATGGGCCTCGGGATCTCATCACGGCATCTTCGTGCATTCAAATGGCCATCAATAAAATGCAATTGTGTTCGTTGTCTGTAGCTTATGCCTGCCCGCCCATACCACAACCACACTGCCACCATGGGGCACTCTGTTCAACCGCTCGGACACATGACACCATACATGCTATCTGCCATCTGCCTGGTACAGTTGAAACCAGGATTCATCCATGAAGGGCACACTTCTCCAGAAGGTGAGCATTTTGCCACTGAAGTCACTTACGGCGCCGAATTGCAGTCAGGTCAAGACCCTGCTGAGGATGACGAGCACACAGATGAGCTTCCCTGAGATGGTTTCTGACAGTTTGGGCAAAAATGATTTGGTTGTGCAAACCCACAGTTTCATCAGCTGTCTGGGTGGCTGGTCTCCGACGTTTCCGCAGGTGAAGTGGGCAGATGAGGTGGTCCTGGTTGTGAGGGCGGTTGGACGTACTGCTAAATTCTCTAAAACAACGTTTGAGGCAGCTTATGGTAAAGAAATTAACACTAAATTCTCTGGCAACAACTCTGGTGGACCTTCCTGCAGTCAGCATGCCAATTGCACACTCCCTCAATTTGACAGATCTGTGGATTTGAATTGTGTTACAACACTGCACATTTTGGAGTTGCCTTTGTCCCCTGCACAAGTTGCAGCTGTGTAATGATCATGCTGTTTAATCAGCTTCTTGATATGCCATAACTGTCAAGTGGATGGAATATCTGACAATTGACCAGAATTTACTTTTCATCGCAGGTTAAGAGATCTTACCCAGCAGGTAATGAGAATTTACATAGCAGGTTACTCTACTTTAGACAAATTTTAACATAAGATGCCATCCTCCCACTAGTCTCTTGTACTGGTCATGGGCACAGAACTGGATAACATAAGATGTAGTACAGACAAGCGGGGAAGCTGGAGGTAGAGGGCTGGAGTGAGCGGGGAATGGCATCCCTGGAGAGTGCAAGACCGAGATGCATGTCAGGAGAAGTTTAGTATTATCATACAGAGGAGGAAAGGTGGAAAAAAAGGCAGAGGAGGTCGAAGAGAAAGACGGAGGAAGAGGATGAGCATCAGTTGGGTACAAATGGCGGAAAAAGGGAGATGGTTTGTTGAA
Source organism: Oncorhynchus clarkii lewisi (assembly GCF_045791955.1). Lineage (NCBI taxonomy): Eukaryota > Metazoa > Chordata > Actinopteri > Salmoniformes > Salmonidae > Oncorhynchus > Oncorhynchus clarkii. Next base: position 34,458,365 of record NC_092161.1, read on the forward strand.
GAAGAATGTAAGCATAATGAGCAGTACGCCAGATCGAGGTCTGGAGGAGAAATGGAAGTGAAAGAGGGCGACTTATCGGAGGTTACAGTTGTGGTCCACAGTCACAGATGAGTCTGTGACTATAGGAGGGACATTTTTGGAGAAAGTGGACCCCTGCCTTTTGGCTGATCCATTTGTGGTTTCAGAGTGTGTGAAAAAGGAGCTGGGTGCTCCGCCATCGGTGAAGGTAACCCAAAGTGTTCTTGTGATAATTATTTGTGTTTCTCTTGGTCAGAGGGAGCAGGTGCTTTGCGCCAAACAAATTGGGACAAGATGTGACTTGTTTTGCCCTCAAGAAAAGGGCTCCATTGAAAAGAGGGATTACTGGGCTAGCGGTAAATGTGAAAGTGGACCAACTGAAGGGAAAGATTACCTGTGTTTGTGATGCTCGTCGTTTGGTTTCGACGCAGACAGGGTGGCGTGAGTGGTGAAACAGAAGAGTCATTGTCTGTTCTTTTGAATTTTTATGTTTTATGTTTTATGAGTCCAAAGTGATGTTAGGAAATTTCAGTTATCCCATGTGAGCTTATGTGCCGAGTACATTACGTTGTCACAGGTGTCAAGCTTATAGGCATGTGGCAACAGTGTGTAGGAGGGAGGTTCCTAGGTGTGAGAAGTGTGCTGAAGGGCATGAGCCAAAGCAATGTGTAGCATTGGGGAAAGAAGTGGTATTTGTTATCTGTAGGGGTGCCCTTGTGGTTGGGGATCAGTCATGTCCAGTGTGAGAGAGGCAAGTTGAGGTTACCAGGGTTAGAGTAGAGGGTGTCGTATGCTGAGGTAGTGAAGAAAGTTGAGGAAGATGGGTCAAGGAGAAGGAATCCTGAGAGGATTTGTGTGAGTAGTAGATATGTATCAGTACAGAGGGATAGGCCAACGAGTGATATATGCTTCAGTAAGATTGGCTTCTTAAACATTTACAGCAATAGTTATCAACTGTACTGCAGGGATGGAACTTAAGTCGCAGAAATTAGATGTTGTGGCTGCAGCTGCAGCGAACTATTTGGCTGTACAAGATTTGACGTGAGAAGAGTTACAGGGTGTGTTTAGTGGTGGTGTCCTGTCCTTTCAGGCTGTTGGCCTGAGGTAGGTTTAAATAGTGGAGTAGGGTGGTGGGTTTTTTCATGAGTGTTGGGTTAGATGGTAGGATATTTGTTGATTTATTTTGCTTTTCTCAAACAAAGTATAAGGGAGTTATACTCCAGTCTACTCGGTGGCGGTAATGCTACGTTTATTGGATGCCAACCACTGCTAAACCTCAACAAATGAGATGAATTAATTATCTTGGCAAAGGAGAAGTGCTCACTAACAAGGATGTGCCTAGAATTGGCAAGAAATAAGATTTGTATGCATTTAAAAAATGCTGTGATATTTTATTTCAGCTCATGAAACATGGGACCACCAACACTTTACATGTTGTGTTTATATTTTTGTTCATTATACAGTACCAGTCAAAGTTTGGACAAACCTTCTCATTACAGGGTTTTTATTCATTTTTACTATTTTCTACATTGTTGAATAATAGTGAAGACAAACTATGAAATAACCCATATGGAATCATCTAGTAACCAAAAAAAGTGGTAAACAAATCAAAATATACTTTTTCTTTAAAGTAGCCACCCTTTGCCTTGATGACAGCTCTGAACACTATTGGCATTCTCTCAGCCAGCTTCATGAGGTAGTCACCTGGAATTTTCAATTAACAAGTATGCCTTTTCTTAGAAGTTACTTTGTGGAATTTCTTTCCTTACTAATGTGTTTGAGCCAATCAGTTGTGTTGTGACAAGGAGGGGTGGTATACAGAAGATAGTCCTATTTGGTAAAAGACCAAGTCCATATTATAGCAAGAACAGCTCAAATAAGCAAAGATAAACTACATTCCATCATTACTTTAAGACATGAAGTTCAGTCAATCCGGGAAATGTCAAGAACTTTAAGTGCAGTCGCAAAAACCATCAAGCGCTATGATGAAACTGGCTCTCATGAGGACCACAACAGGAAAGGAAGAGTTACCTATGCTGCAGAGGATAAGTTCATTAGAGTTAACTGCACCTGGTGACACTTTGATTTATTTAGAATTCAAGGCACACTTAACCAGCATGGCTACCATAGCATTCTGCTGCGAAACACCATCCCATCTGGTTTGCGCTTTGTGGGACTATCATATGTTTTTCAACAGGACAATGAATCAAAACACACCTCCAGGCTGTGTTAGGGCAATTTGACCAAGGAGAGTGATGGAGTGCTGCCTCAGATGACCTGGCCTCCACTATCACCCGACCTCAACCCAATTGAGATGGTTTTGGATGGGTTGGACCGCACAGTGAAGGAAAAGCAGTCAACAAGTTATCAGTGCTGTTGCATTTGGTGCATGTGACAAATAACATTTGATTCGATTCGATGACATGAGACACATTTCACAGAACTTCCGAAAGTAACAAATGTTAGTACCGAACTGTTTTACATTTTTTTTGTATCGAAAAAGAACAGGAGTTTCGGGCATACCGTGCAAAGCTCAACTAACATGGCCACCTAAATGTTTTCACTGGCATGCTACAGTAGCAACCAATAAAAAATGTGTGTAACACTGCCAAGTCAAAGGGTCACAAATGCAAGTGTTTGGGTCACAGTCTCGAACCCTATGCATAGCTCAACACTCTTCTGTTCCCTCGCTCTCCATCTCCTCTCTCCTCCCTCATGCCCTCCAATGGGACAATCTGTGCCGAATTAGCTGTACTATGTATGTGTGTGTGTGTGCTGCGTAATATGAATGTTCTCTCCATTCCAACAGGCAGGTTTATAAAGCAAAGCACATTAATATTTCACAACCAGCGATTAGCGTTTGGCTTAAAACACCAACTTCAAATCTGCCCTTCGCTACAACCATCCTCTTTTTTCCTGAGTCAACATCGGATAAACTTAGTGTGTGTCCCAAATGGTGCCCTAATTGCCCTATGGACCCTGGTCAAAAGTAGTGCACTATATAAGGAATAGGGTGCCATTGGGGAGATACTCACTATTGTTCTGTCCCAGCCACACTGCTGATGGTGACCTTGTGTTTAAAGTCCTCTCCCTCTCTCTCTACTTTTGAAGGCCCATCAGTATCTGTCAAATTTTACAGAGTTTGGGACTTTAAAGGCCTCCTACGTATAGACAGAGGATCCCTCGATAGTCCCTCACAGTGTGACGTTCATTGTGGTCACGTGGGTAGAACTGGGATATGGATTTAAAAATCCCTCATTCTGCTGTTGCCTTGTTTTCTCATTAGCTGGGAATTTTGTTTGAAATGTCTGATAGAACATAGTTGGACGGGAGCTAAAATTCAGTTATTCAAAAAAAAATTTAACTATGTGTGTCGTTATTGCTTAAAATCTGGCTTGGCGGCACTGCTTTCATTGGGGAAAGATTGCGTCCGTACCTCCGTGCTTCCCCAGGCAAATCGATGGCAGGCAATGCCTGGCTGAGACAAGGCTGTGACCGAAAGAGTTGTGTGTCTGTGGGTGTGTGTGTTTGAATAATGAAGCGAAAGTCACATATGATCAATCATGTCAAATTAAAAAATGATTCAGTGAAGATTATGCCCAGATTATCGTGGGATAATTTAAACAACACCTGCAAACACCTTGCATCACCAGGGGCCTGGTGATTGGACAACCCCAAGCACAGCAATATTAACCACTGCTAGTTAGCCAGAAGGGTGGGCACCGCTGCACGTTGTACGGCGGAAGGCCAGGTTAATCCTACAAAATGGACACTCGCTCAGACAACAAAGAGCATGTAACTGGAAGATTTAACACGGAAGAGTGGGTTAATCTCCTTAAAGAGATTGGAGGCACTTAAGCCCTGGGTAAAGAGATGTTGGGTGTGTGTTTTTCCAGTGTGTGCACGTTACTCTGTGTGTGTGTGTTTGTGTTTGTGGTTGTGTATGTGTGTTCTCCTGCATATGTGTGTGTGTGTGTTTGATGTGTCTGTTTTTTCGGGCAGCAGACCCTGCTTATGGAGATTCCGTTTTTTTTATGAGTTTCCTTCAGAAGCTGCAAACTCTATTTAACACCATGGTAATGAGTGTTCCTCTTTTCTTCCCTCACTCCCTCTCGCTCTTCTTCTCTTTCATCATCCCAGTTTTCTATTGTGCAGAGTGATTCGTTTCAACATAGATTACACAGTTCACTTTATTGAAGAGATGACACCAGAGGTCAGTAAAGCCCCTCATCTCTTGTATGTCTGTCTGTCTTTCTGTCTGTGTGTGTGTGTGTGTGTGTGTGTGTTTAGTGTTCTCCAAACGGTTGTGTATCGCTCTCTGTGAACACATCCAAGGCCCATGTAACCTACAGTGCATTCGGAAAGTATTCAGATCCCTTGACTTTGTCCACATTTTGTTAAATTACAGACTTATTCTAAAATTGAATACATCTTTTTTTTTCTTTGTCGATAGGCACACATTACCCCCTAATGTCAAAGCAAAACCCGTTTTGTATTTTTTATTTAACCTTTTATTTAACTAGGCAAGTCAGTTAATTAAGAACAAATTCTTATTTACAATGATGGCCTAGGAACAGTGTGCCTTGTTCAGGGGCAGAACCACAGATGTTTACCTTGCCAGCTCGGGGATTCGATCTAGCAACCTTTCGGTTACTGGCCCATAGGTATTTAGAAAAAGAAATACTGAAATATCACATTTACATAAGTATTCAGACCCTTTACTCAGTACTTTTTTTTAAGCACTTTTCCTTACCCCCTAGGCACTAGATCTGAGAGGGATGGGAAGGTGTTTTCAGTGTTTTTGTTTTTTCCCCATGCAGGTCTAGAGTGGGACAATCACAGTGGGACAATCTTCTGGATGTCAGAAGTTCCACTTCATGCCTAGCTTTGTCCACTTCTTACCTGGTGAGTCACTGTCCTTCCTGTCTCGATCTGTCCTTTACTTAGTGCACTCTGTCTCTCTCTGCTGGAGAATGTTGGAACCTGCTACTGTGTTTGAGTGGTATGTGCTTTATCTGTGTGAGACACTATGCACACATGAGTTATTGTCGTAATGCATTTCTAAGATTGATAGTCATCGCTGTAGATTTTCTGTGTGTGTCCAGTCCACACTTGTAAATTGAGGTCAATCAATTTTGTATTAGTGTTTATTAACCTGATTGTGTATTTGAACCTGTTCGTATTCTCTGTCTATCTCTCTGATCATTTGTGTGCCTTGTCTCGTCTGTCCGTCTCTTTCTGTCTGTGTCTGTCAGTCTTGTTTCTCTTGTGTGAATGTGTTTGTCTTTCTCTTTGCATGCTGTCTATGTCTCTCTCTCTCTCCGACTCTGTGTGTCTAGACGGTGGTTAAGAGGTGCTGGTCCATGAACCAGCTGTTGCTCTACGTCCTGTCTATCTTCCCATCTCACTATCTCTGTGTATCCTCTCTGTCAGATGGTGGTAAGGAGGTGTTGTCCATGCAACAGGTGCTCCTCTACGTCCAGCAGAGCTCCAAGCATCTGGTCCCTGAGGAGGAGATAGCTGACATGCTGCGGTGGTAGGAACTGGAGCAGCAGTAGTATGCAGAAGAGTGCAAGGGCATGATTATCACCAACCCTGGCATGGTAAGGACTAGGGATGGGCATGGTTAATTAACGAACGTTAGTATTAAATTACTTGAGTGAGTGTTCATGTCTGGAGAATTCTTTCTTACCCACAAGTATAAACCATGACATTTGAACTACTTAATGGAATAAAACAAACTATTGAATGTTGTTTTTATAACCGTGCATTATATATATATATATACACAGTGGTGAGAACAAGTACAGTGCCTTGCGAAAGTATTCGGCCCCCTTGAACTTTGCGACCTTTTGCCACATTTCAGGCTTCAAACATAAAGATATAAAACTGTATTTTTTTGTGAAGAATCAACAACAAGTTGGACACAATCATGAAGTGGAACGACATTTATTGGATATTTCAAACTTTTTTAACAAATCAAAAACTGAAAAATTGGGAGTGCAAAATTATTCAGCCCCCTTAAGTTAATACTTTGTAGCGCCACCTTTTGCTGTGATTACAGCTGTAAGTTGCTTGGGGTTTGTCTCTATCAGTTTTGCTCATCGAGAGACTGACATTTTTTCCCATTCCTCCTTGCAAAACAGCTCGAGCTCAGTGAGGTTGGATGGAGAGAATTTGTGAACAGCAGTTTTCAGTTCTTTACACAGATTCTCGATTGGATTCAGGTCTGGACTTTGACTTGGCCATTCTAACACCTGGATATGTTTATTTTTGAACCATTCCATTGTAGATTTTGCTTTATGTTTTGGATCATTGTTTTGTTGGAAGACAAATCTCCGTCCCAGTCTCAGGTCTTTTGCAGACTCCATCAGGTTTTCTTCCAGAATGGTCCTGTATTTGGCTCCATCCATCTTCCCATCAATTTTAACCATCTTCCCTGTCCCTGCTGAAGAAAAGCAGGCCCAAACCATGATGCTGCCACCACCATGTTTGACAGTGGGGATGGTGTGTTCAGCTGTGTTGCTTTTACGCCAAGCATAACGTTTTGCATTGTTGCCAAAAAGTAAAATTTTGGTTTCATCTGCCCAGAGCACCTTCTTCCACATGTTTGGTGTGTCTCCCAGGTGGCTTGTGGCAAAGTTTAAACAACACTTTTTATGGATATCTTTAAGAAATGGCTTTCTTCTTGCCACTCTTCCATAAAGGCCAGATTTGTGCAATATACGACTGACTGATTGTTGTCCTATGGACAGAGTCTCCCACCTCAGCTGTAGATCTCTGCAGTTCATCCAGAGTGATCATGGGCCTCTTGGCTGCATCTCTGATCAGTCTTCTCCTTGTATGAGCTTAAAGTTTAGAGGGACGGCCAGGTCTTGGTAGATTTGCAGTGGTCTGATACTCCTTCCATTTCAATATTATCGCTTGCACAGTGCTCCTTGGGATGTTTAAAGCTTGGGAAATCTTTTTTGTATCCAAATCCGGCTTTAAACTTCTTCACAACAGTATCTCGGACCTGCCTGGTGTGTTCCTTGTTCTTCATGATGCTCTCTGCGCTTTTAACGGACCTCTGAGACTATCACAGTGCAGGTGCATTTATACGGAGACTTTATTACACACAGGTGGATTGTATTTATCATCATTAGTCATTTAGGTCAACATTGGATCATTCAGAGATTCTCACTGAACTTCTGGAGAGAGTTTGCTGCACTGAAAGTAAAGGGGCTGAATAATTTTGCACGCCCAATTTTTCAGTTTTTGATTTGTTAAAAAAGTTTGAAATATCCAATAAATGTCGTTCCACTTCATGATTGTGTCCCACTTGTTGTTGATTCTTCACAAAAAAATACAGTTTTATATCTTTATGTTTGAAGCCTAAAATGTCGCAAAGTTCAAGGGAGCCGAATACTTTCGCAAGGCACTGTATATATCCGGGTATCCCTAAAAATTGTTATGAGATTATTTGAAGATTAAAATAGAAAGTCAAATGCCCATCCATATTAAGGAAAAGGCTTCCTTGAATTCAGATGCTCTTTTTGTAACAAAATAACATGTCACTGTACTGAGACGCTCTGTGGTCGTATCAAGCGTCTCGGAGTAGGAGTTCTGATCTAGGATCAGGTCGTCACCCCCCTGTCCACCCATCCATGTAAACTTATACATTTTGAGCTAAAAGTCAAAACTGCTCTTAAATCAGCACTTCTGAGACACTTGATACATATGGGCCCTGGGTCCATATTCACAAAGCGTCACAGAGTGGTAGTGCTGATCTATGATCAGTTTTGCCTTTTAGATCATAATTAATATGATCTAATATTGTGCTATTGTGTGTGTTTTTTTTTTCTGCCCCCTCCTATGACAGAGAGCTTCTGAATATCAGGACAGTGATTACTCACCTCGTACTGGACAAAGATTTTATCTTTAATTAACGAGACAGACGCAAAGGATTTATTTCAGACACCCGGCAATGCCCAAATCCCGGTCATTCACATGAAGAGACAGAGAAATCGGGGATGTAGGTCGGGGTGACTTGTAAGGATCAGACGGCGAGTGAGTAATCTGGCTTTACCATCAGTCCTATTAGCCAACGTGCAATCGTCGGATAATAAAATGGATGAGCTCAGATCAAGACTATCTTACCAACGGGATAGAGTAGATCATGGTAAGCTGTAGAACACACTATTTAACGAGTTTTCATCTACACTACCGTTCAAAAGTTTGGGGTCACTTCGAAATGTCCTTGTTTTTGAAAGAAAAGCAATTTTTTTGTCAATTAAAATAACATCAAATTGATCAGAAATACGGTGTCTACATTGTTAATGTTGTAAATGACTATTGTAGGTGGAAACAGCAGATTTTTTTATGGAATATCTACAAAGGCGTACAGAGTCCTATTATCAGCAACTATCACTCCTGTGTTCTAATGGCACGTTGTGTTAGCAAATCCAAGTTTATAATTTTAAAAGGATAATTGATCATTAGAAAACCCTTTTTTAATGAAGCTGCCAGTTGAGGACTTGTGAGGCGTCTGTTTCTCAAACTAGACACTCTATTGTCCTTGTCCTCTTGCTCAGTTCTGCACCGGGGCCTCCCAAACTTCTTCTATTCTGGTTAGAACCAGTTTGTGCTGTTCTGTGAAGGGAGTAGTAGCCAGTGTTGTATGAGATGTTCAGTTTCTTGGCAATTTCTCGCATGGGATAGCCTACATTTCTCAGAACAAGAATAGACTGACCAGTTTCAGAAGAAAGTTCTTTGTTTCTGGCCCTTTTGACCCTGTAATCGAACCAACAAATGCTGATGCTCATTCTTTAATCAGCACAGCATAATTGCAAAAGGGTTTTCTAATGATCAACTTTCCTTATAAAATTATAAACTTGGATTATCTTACACAACTTGCCATTGGAACACAGGAGTGATGGTCTATTGTCCTTGTCCTCTTGCTCAGTTCTGCACCGGGGCCTCCCAAACTTCTTCTATTCTGGTTAGAACCAGTTTGTGCTGTTCTGTGAAGGGAGTAGTAGCCAGTGTTGTATGAGATGTTCAGTTTCTTGGCAATTTCTCGCATGGGATAGCCTACATTTCTCAGAACAAGAATAGACTGACCAGTTTCAGAAGAAAGTTCTTTGTTTCTGGCCCTTTTGACCCTGTAATCGAACCAACAAATGCTGATGCTCATTCTTTAATCAGCACAACATAATTGCAAAAGGGTTTTCTAATGATCAACTTTCCTTATAAAATTATAAACTTGGATTAGCTTACACAACTTGCCATTGGAACACAGGAGTGATGGTTGCTGATAATTGTCCTCTGTACACATATGTAGATATTGCATTAAAAATCAGCCATTTCCAGCTACAATAGCCATTTGTCAAAATTAACAATGTCTACAAGTATTTCTGATCAATTAGAAGTTATTTTAACGCTAGCGTCTCTCCTGGCCAATAATCTGCGGAAATGCGCAACGCCAAATGCTAATCGTACTCGATAAAACTCAAACTTCCATTAAAACACACATGCAGGGTACTCAATTAAAGCTACACTCGTTGTGAATCTAGCCAACATGTCAGATTTTTAAAATGCTTTTCGGCGAAAGCATGAGAAGCTATTATCTGATAGCATGCAACACCCCAAAATACCTGAAGGGAACGTAAACAAAATAATTAGCGTAGCCGGCGCTACACAAAACGCAGAAATAAAATATAAAACATTCATTACCTTTGACGAGCTTCTTGTTGGCACTCCTATATGTCCCATAAACATCACAATTGGGTCTTTTTTCCCGATTAAATCCATCTATGTATACCCAAAATGTCAATTTATATAGCCCGTCTGATCCATGGAAAATCTCCGTTCCAAAACGCAACGTCATTTTTTTAAATTAAAAAAGTTGCCTATAAACTTTTACAAAACATTTCAAACTATGTTTGTAACCCAACTTTAGGTATTTGTAAACGTTAATAATCAATCAAATTGATCACTGGGCGATCTGTATTCAATAGCAGCTACTGTTGAAATCAGCGTGCATTGCCTCTCTCCCATAAGCCTCTTCCTGTTCCTGGAGGACAGGAAAGGCCTATTTCTTATTCCACCAAGGATTTAAACAAATGCCAGTACTGGCGACATCGTGTGGAAGTTGTAGGAACTGCAACCTCACCGTTATCTATTTTTGCTTGCAATAAACAAGTCAGAGACTGGCGGATGAATACTTTTCTGTGGTTTTTGTGACCAGGTTTTTCTTGGGATTTCGCTTGCTGTTCACGTTCTGTTATAGTCACTGACATTATTTAACCAGTTTTAGAAACTTCAGAGTGTTTTCTATCCACACATACTAATCCTATGCAAATACTATATTCCTGGCATGAGTAGCAGGACGTTGAAATGTTGCGCGATTTTTAACAAAATGTTGAAATAATTCAGGGGAGCTTTAAGAGGTTTTAATGGGAAAAAAAATAATTTTCTTACAAAAACAAGGACATACCCTAAAATGTAATTAAATATAATATTACATACGGAAAGAAGTATGTTCAATAGGAAAACGATATTAGCAGGTGCGTGTCCACTTCATTGCATATACTGTACACTGATTTCCAAGTCTGAGTCCCTGTATCAAAACTCATTATTCTTCCTCGTTTGGGAAGAAACAAGCCTGAAACCTTGAACAAAGACTACTGATATCCAGTGGAAGCCATATGAATTGCATACTGGGAGCTAGATTGAATATTTTACTTATACATTCAATTGGAAGAGCATGGGCTTTCAAAAAAATATATATTTCCGTTTTTCTTTGGATTTTCTCCTATCTATTGTGTTATAGTCTCCTACATTATTTTAACATTTCACAAATGTCAGAGTGTTTTCTTTCTAGTGGTACCAATTATATGCACATCCTGGCTTCAAGGCCTGAGGAACAGGCAGTTTACTTTGGGCGCGTCAGTCAGGTGGAAATGGAGAAAAATACACCCTATCCGAAGAAGTTGAATTACTTGTTATTTTTCTTAATGAATTTATTTATTTATTTGCAAATTATGGTGGAAAATAAGTATTTGTTCAATAACAAAGTTTGTCTCAATACTTTGTTATATACCCTTTGTTGGCAATGGCATAGGTCAAACGTTTTCTGTAAGTCTTCACAAAGTTTTCACACACTGTTGCTGGTATTTTGGCCCATTCCTCCATGCAGATCTCCTATAGAGCAGTGATGTTTTGGGGCTGTTGCTGGGCAACACGGACTTTCAACTCCCTCCAAAGATTTTCTATGGGGTTGAGATCTGGAGACTGGCTAGGCCACTCCAGGACCTTGAAATGCTTCTTACGAAGCCACTCCTTCGTTGCCCGGGCGGTGTGTTTGGGATCATTGTCATGCTGAAAGACCCAGCCACGTTTCATCTTCAATGCCCTTGCTGATGGAAGGAGGTTTTCACTCAAAATCTCACGATACATGGCCCCATTCATTCTTTCCTTTACACGGATCAGTCGTCCTGGTCCCTTTGCAGAAAAACAGCCCCAAAGCATGATGTTTCCACCCCCATGCTTCACAGTAGGTATGGTGTTCTTTGGATGCAACTCAGCATTATTTGTCCTCCAAACACGACAAATTGAGTTTTTAACAGTTCTATTTTGGTTTCATCTGACCATATGACATTCTCCCAATCTTCTTCTGGATCATCCAAATGCTGTCTAGCAAACTTCAGATGGGCCTGGACATGTACTGGCTTAAGCAGGAGGACACGTCTGGCACTGCAGGATTTGAGTCCCTGGCGGCGTAGTGTGTTACTGATGGGTAGGCTTTGTTGCTTTGGTCCCAGCTCTCTGCAGGTCATTCACTAGGTCCCCCCGGGTGGTTCTGGGATTTTTGCTCACCATTCTTGTGATCATTTTGACCCCACGGGGTGAGATCTTGCGTGGAGCCCCAGATCGAGTGAGATTATCAGTGGTCTTGTATGTCTTCCATTTCCTAATAATTTCTCCCACAGTTGATTTCTTCAAACCAAGCTGCTTACCTATTGCAGATTCAGTCTTCCCAGCCTGGTGCAGGTCTACAATTTTATTTCTGGTGTCCTTTGACAGCTCTTTGGTCTTGGCCATAGTGGAGTTTGGAGTGTGACTGTTTGAAGTTGTGGACAGATGTCTTTTATACGGATAACAAGTTCAAACAGGTGCCATTAATACAGGTAACGAGTGGAGGACAGAGGAGCCTCTTAAAGAAGAAGTTACAGGTCTGTGAGAGCCAGAAATCATGCTTGTTTGTAGGTGACCAAATACTTATTTTCCACCATAATTTGAAAATAAATTCATTAAAAATCCTACAATGTGATTTTCTGGATTTTCTTTCTCATTTTGTCTGTCATAGTTGAAGTGTACCTATGATGAAAATTACAGGCCTCTCTCATCTTTTTAAGTGGGAGAACTTGCACAATTGGTGGCTGACTGCTCACTGTATATTTATTTATTTTTTACCTCAGTTTTTTTTGTAAATACTTTCTTAACACTTATTTTCTTAAAACTGCATTGTTGACTAAGGGCTTGTCATACAGTGTCATTCCACTGTATGGTCTACACGTGTTGTTTTTGCCACATGTGACAAATACATTTTGAGTTGATATGGGCCCTGATATCATAGTGTTTGTGTTGTGTTGTTGTTTCAGAAGCCCAGCTCGGTGCATATCGAACAGCTGACCAGAGAGCAGTTCAACCCAGAGGTCAACACCTTCCCCACCATCGTCCACTTTGGGATCTGGCCCATCCAGCTCAGCTCCCCCGGGGACCCGCAGTAAGATCCTCACTATACCCCTCAAACCCCAACCGCCCCCCACCACCCAGGAACTATACTTCCCCTGTCCCGCTCCCCACAACCCCCGGCCCAGCTCAGTTACACTGGGGATCCGCAGTAAGACCCCAACCACTAACGACCCAGGATCTAGATTTATACTGCCCCCAGCCTCTCATCCCTGGCCACAAACACTACTGCATAGTCCCCTTCCTCAGACACACTCCTTCCGCTCCCCTCTCCCCTGTGCCCCACACTCCTTATTTAAGGAATCTCTCACAGGACGGGTTGATGGTGGCACTCTTCTGTGTTTGTTGATAGAGAGAGAGAGAGAGAGAGAGAGGGGCGTATGTCATAGAGAGACAGCGAGGTAGAGAAAGAGTGGTGTGACATTTTCACATGCGTCGTCATGGGTCCTAGGGTTCCACTGGGTAATCTCGCTGTGGGAACGACACTGTCTGTCTCTTGAAAAGTAAAGACAAGCAGATACACACACACACACACACACACACACACAGAAAGTGTGGAGGTGGAAGAGAGGGAATACTGTACTGTGCCTGTGCATAATTACCAAAAGTATATTACATTTTCCTCTTCCATCGTCTCCAAGGTGTAGAGAGAAGCAACAACAAACAAAACAAAGCGCCAATCAAAAGTGAAACTCTTCAACTAGTTTATGTTTGTTCACTGTGTCTGTTATTATAATCTGTTTATCTGTATCCTTGTCACATACTACAAGGAGATCCCAAATGTCATTCTATTCCTTTTATAGTGAACTACTTTTGACCAGAGTCCTGATAAAAAGTAGTGCACTACGAAGGGAATAGCGTGCCATTTGGGACACATACTTAGAAGCCAATGACGAGGGATTGAAGGCTTTATAGCCGGTAAACAGGAGATCTCGTTATTATGAAACCCCATCATTAGTGTGTTTGTGCTCAGACCTTTGTCCTTTGAGTAATGCAGATTTTTGTCTGTCGGAATATTAGGGATGTCCGTCTGCGTCCGCATGTTTCCCCGCGGTCATGGATGCACACACACACACACACCACCCACTCCCCTAGGCTATGTCAAATCTCTCTGATCCACAGACGACACATTTGTTGACGAACGTGGACATGATTAACAGGAGGTCGCAAATGTGGAAATTAAATAAGATGGAATGCCTGGAACATTCCTGCGACTTAATGAGGGAAGTGAGGGCAGAGCTGTCTTTAATTGCATTGATGGCAATGCCACTGAGAGGGGAGCGAGGAAGGAGAGAGAGGACACAGACAACGCTACATACGTTAAGGTACACCTTCCTGTTCCCCTACTTTAGAAATAAATGTTTAAGGTTGTTCTAATCCCAGTATCTATAGAGGGCCACAGGGAGAGGGAGTGAAATTTAAAAAAGAGAGGGGGAGCGAGACGAGGGAGACGCGGACGGTGGTAAATTAGCATTTACTGGAGAGCGACGGCAGTCAGGCAGCATATGTTAATGAGCGTGTGGCAGACACACACACACACACACACACCAGCCTGTCGTACCTTGAGAGCACAGAGCGGATCTTCTGAAATGTCAAGTGAACAGGTTGGGGAGGGAGGTCTCTCAGGCTGCAGCTTTAACCTGCTCTCCTCTCCTCCGCAGCCTCCACCTGCGCCCGACTGTACGCACGCCGTTAGGCCAGCGGTGAGCCGATAATCACAGCGGTAAAGCCGTCTCAGTCTCTCTCCACACAGATCACTAATGAAGTCGCCCTATTAAACAGCCTTAATTCTAATTCCCCTCATCGCAACCATTCCTCTCTCTCTACCGCGGGTTGCTCTCTTGCTTTCTCTCTCTCTACACCACAGGTTTAATTTCTCTGGCTCTCTGGCTCTCTGGCTCTCTCTCTCTCTCTCTCTCTCTCTCTCTCTCTCTCTCTCTCTCTCTCTCTCTCTCTCTCTCTCTCTCTCTCTCTCTCTCTCTCTCTCTCTCTCTCTCTCTCTCTCTCTCTCTCTCTCTCTCTCTCTCTCTCTCTCTCTCTCTCTCTCTCTCTCTCTCTCTCTCTCTCTCTCTCTCTCTCTCTCTCTCTCGAGCCGGGCCGCATGCCAGTCATATAATTGAATAACTTGGCCACTAAATGAGGAAAAGCTTTAATGGAGCGGCGCGGTCAGAGCCCTCAGTCTATTATTACTAGAGTCTGGCAGTCCGAGAGGGTTTTCAATGGTACATCACTGTGTAACCTTCCCCAAATCGATGTCCTTTTCAAATAAATTATAAATCATATAAATTGTAATTGGGGCATTTGGAGATATGTCCCTTCTCTTGTCACACACGCATGTGTGTGTTATAACTGCAGCATTTTGCAGAAGAGTGACTAGTGAGTGAAGTAGTGTTACAAGCAGTGCTCATAAACTATTTTGTGTTTACTTCCTGGTTGTTGAAGGGGACCTCTCTGGTCGAAAACAAGAGGACACCAGGCCCCCCACACACAAAGACACACACACAGCAGACAAATGTACTATTAAATGATGTTGTTTAATAATGGTGAAATATTAATGTGTTGGTCTGAGAGACGTCTTTCTCTCTCTCTCTCTCTCCATCTCTCAAAGCTGTGGAAACCCTATGTGAAACTACGCCACCTGCTGGCTAACAGTCCCAAGGTCAAGCAGATAGTCAAACAGAAGCTAACACAGAGGCAGGTGGGTATCACACACATTACAGCACAGTACATCTCACTGCCCACCTGACCTCATAATAATTAAGTATGACACATGCCAGCATCATACAATTGTAATGTCCTAGGAGCATAGGGCTGAAACATGTAGCAGTGTAATTACTAGAACCATCTAACACTACATCGTAGCCTTGTGCTGCAGAGCTGAGGTCCTGATCCATTCACTGCATGTAACTTCTTTTCACCCTTGCATATCCTTCTTAGGCTACTGCTATTCATCTTTCCTCACAGCCACTCTATCTCTGGAGCGCCATGTGTCTGGCTAGTAATTTACTCCTTATTAAAGATCAAATCCACATTAGGGGAAACAGCGCCACTGTTCGCTCCACAGCGACTTTGTTTGTTTTGTTGTTGATGAATGCGGAGAAGGGTAGAATTCTAGCTAGACTAGCTTTATACCCTTAAAGCACTTTGAGCCCCTATAGTGCTTGTTTATCCTCTCCCCAATTTCGATCTTGTCTCATAGCTGCAACTCCCCAACGGGCTCGGGAGGCGAAGGTCAAGTCGTGTGTCCTCCGAAACATAACCCGCCAAAACATGTTTCTTAACACCCATCTGTTTAACCCGGAGGCCAGCTGCACTAATGTGTCGGAGGAAACACCGTTCAACTGATGACCGAAATCAGCCTGCAGGCGCCCGGCCCACCACAAGGAGTCGCTAGAGTGCAATGAGCCAAGTAAAGCCCCCCCTGCCAAACCCTCCCCTAAACCGGATGATGCTGGGCCAATTGTGCGCTGCCCTATAACACTCCCGATCACAGCCGGTTGCAGTGCCTTAGACCGCTGCGCCACTCGCACACACTATAGTATTTTATTAGGATCCCCACACAAAACATAAAACATGACATAAAATGTATAGACAACTTCATCAAAAGGACAGAACTACATACATTTAAAATAAGTATGCACGCTTTTATACATATGTGTATGCCTTCAAAATCATTTGATTAAAAGATGCTACTGATAAAAAAATGTGAAAATGAAATTCAATAACAATGAGGTGCATTGCAAATAGGCTGACACATCTTAAATGTTGTTATTTACCACACGCTATGGGCTTCATTAGGTAAAATCCATAATCATGAACATGAAATAACCAGGCCTTGAATCTTGAGGCTTGTTACAGTTTATCGCCCTTAATCTGTGATAGGTTTGCATTTCTGAACTTCAAATGTTATTAATCATTAGTTGTAATAGAGACATGAAGGGTGCCATAGCCAAGGGGCCAATGGTTATCTTGGAATGTACTTTGTAGGGAAAACAATCACATGTGGCAGGCATTGATATGGGGAGAGAGACATGGATTAGAGGTGAAGGGGGTCGAGGTCAGGTCAGGTCACATTAAGGGAGAAGGAAAGGTTTATCACTTAGTTTCCTGCCTAGGAATGAAGATAGAATGTTTAGCAAGAAGGAGGAGACTCCACCCAAAATCGGGTACCTATACACCCCTATTACAAACATGTTTTTGTCAATTCAGCATTTCTATCCTTTGGGAAGAATAAACTTGGTTTAAGTTTTCATAGTGTCCATTGAGTTCTTACTCTGGTAATTAGAACCTAACATGGGTTAGCTAAGATATAGTGTAACGTGTTACAGTCTACCAACCATGAAGGGTTATCTGAGGTATTGTGCTAGGCTTTGGACCTGCTCATAAGGTCCCGTTAATCAGATAGAGTTGTTTCGGCAGGTAGCCTAGTGGTTTGAGTGTTGGGCCAGTAAGGTTGCTTGATCGAATCCCTGAGCTGGCAAAGTGAAATGCTGTTGTTCTGCCAATGAACAAGGCAGTTAATCCAATTATTATTATTTTTTACCATTTTTATTTCACCTTTATTTAACTAGGTAGGCCAGTTGAGAACAAGTTCTCATTTACAACTGCGACCTGGCCAAGATAAAGCAAAGCAGGTCGACACAAACAACAACACAGAGTTACACATGGAATAAACAAACGTACAGTCAATAACACAATAGAAGAAAAGTCAATTTACAGTTCCCCGGTAGGCCGGGGAATAAGAATTTGTAAATAAGAAATTATTATTAGTGGCGTCCCGCTAGCAGGACAACTTCAGGTGAAACTTGAGGGCACGCAATTCAAATAAATAATCATAAAATTATGGATTTTAAACATTTATGCATATACAAGTGTCTTATATCGGTTGAAAGCTTAAATTATTGTTAATCTAACTGCACTGTCTGCTTTATAGTAGTTATTACAGTTAAAGCATGCCATGCGATCGTTTGAGGACTGCGCCCCCAAATCAAAATATTTTTCCACCGGCACAGGTTTCATAAATTCAGATATAGAGATAAAATATTCACTTACTTTTCGACAATATTCATCTGATTTGTTATCCAAAGGGACCCGGCTATAACATGTAGTGTCGTTTTGTTAGATAAAATCCTTCTTTATATCCCAAAAAGTCTGTAGTTGGTTTCATCAATTTGAGTAATCCACTCGTTGAACATGCAGAGAAAGGAATCCGATCTACCACTATACTTTGTTTCAACAAGTCAAACTACGTTTCTATTTACTCCTCAGATAACATAAAATGTAATCAAACTATAGTATTTCTTATGGAAAGAAGTCTGTTCAATAGGAAACCGATTTTAGCAGGTGAATCTTGTCTTCATGGTGCGCGGAAATAACTAATTTCCAAGACTGTGTCCCTGTACTAAAACTGATATTTCTTATTTGTTTTGGAAGTTACAAGCCTGAAATCTTGAACAGACTGCTGACACCCTGTGGAAGCCATAGGAATTACATCCTGGGAGCTATAATTGAGTATGCCCTTATACTTGCCATTGCAAGAGGATAGTCTCTCAGGTGCAGGTTTGTTCTTCTTTTGATATTCTCCTACATTATTTTAAAATTTCTACACACTTCAAAGTGTTTGTTTTCCAATGTTACCAATTATATGCATATCCTGGCTTCAGGGTCTGAGCAACAGGCAGTTTACTGTGGGCATGTCATTCAGGCGGAAATTGAGGGAAAAGGGGCCTAGCACAAGCTGTTTTGTCACAACTTTGGAAGTATGCTTGGGGTCATTGTCCATTTGGAAGACCCATTTGCGACCAACCTTTAACTTCCTGACTGATGTCTTGAGATATTGCTTCAATATATCCACATAATTTTCCTCCCTCATGATGCCATCTATTTTGAGAAGTGCACCAGTCCCTCCTGTAGCAAAGCACCCCCACAACATGATACTACCACCCCCGTACTTTATTTTCGTTTCATCAGACGAGAGGACATTACTCCAAAAAGTACCATCTTTGTCCTCATGTGCAGTGGCTTCTTCCTTGCCGTTCAGGTTATATCGATATAGGACCAGTTTTACTGTGGATATAGATATGTCTGTACCGGTTTCCTCCAGCATCTTCACAAGGTCCTTTAATGTTGTTCTGGGATTGATTTGTACTTTTTTCACCAAAGTACATTCATCTCTAGGAGACAGAAAGCATCTCCTTCCTGAGTGGTATGACAGCTGCGTGGTCAAATGGTGTTTATACTTGCATACTATTGTTTGTACAGATGAACGTGGTACCTTCAGGTGTTTGGCAACTGAAGGTAGGCCTTGAAATACATCCACAGATCTTCTATCAGAAGATTCTAAAGCCATGACATAATTTTCTGGAATTGTCCAAGCTGTTTAAATGCACAGTCAACTTAGTGTATGTTAACTTCTGACCCACTTGAATTGCGATACAGTGAATTATAAGTGAAATAATCTGTCTGTGTCATGACTTGTGTCATGCACAAAGTAGATGTTCTAACCGACTTGCCAAAACTATAGTTTGTTAACAAGAAATTTGTGCAGTGGTTGAAAAACGATATAAGTGTATGTAAACTTCCGACTTCAACTGTATATGGTGGGGTCAATTAATGTTGGATTTGAGCCAGGGCCTTGGAATGTTACTAAGAAAGGAAAAGGCAATCACATGGTTGTGGTCAGTGATAAGGGTGGATAGCTGTGGATTAGTGAGGAATGGGAGGAATGGGAGCAGAGGTCATGGCACCCTGCATCACAACAAAGATGTTATGTTTAGAGAAGAGGAGACTCCACCTGAACTGAATGTCTGCATGCAGTTGTTGGCGTTGCTACATACGTTCCTACATTTCCGTGTGTGTGTTGGTATCGCTACATGTGTGTGTGTTGACAGGCGGTGGTGTCTGAAGCGAATCAAAGTGTCCAGCCAGGGGCCGTGGATCCTCCATCTGTGTTCCACACTGCAGTCTCTCTAGAGGCAGACAAAGATACCATCTGGGCATCTCTCTGGGGTGAGAGCCCCTACACTGGAACCTCCACTCCTCACTTACCCTACAGTAGCTATGTCCAAAATGGCACCTGGTTAAAAGTAGCACACTAAGTAGAAAATAGAGTGCCATTTGGGAATGCACACATTAAACGGCCATACTGGCAGTGACAGAACTAGAGCACCAACCATCAACCTCCACTAACACTAACAAGCCCTTCTTTCTCTGATGAGATGAAAGGCCTCTCTCTGTAATTTAAAGGCACATTTTATACTCGGTTCAGCAGAAAACAACAAATGAACGTTTACCGGACCTGTGGATGAACAAGTGACAGAAACGACGTACAAACACATGCTCACACACGTACACAAAAACACACACTCCTAATGATGTTCCCAGGGGGTTGTGGATAATAAGAGTGTTGCTGAATTGTTAAAGCTGCGTGAAGACTCGCTGACATGGCTAGCCCTTGGAGCTGTGATGGCTTGGTGTGTGTTGAACTAATTGCTCTGTGGGTTGACAGTGGGAATATCAGTAATCATTAGCGACGCTGCCTGTGCTCCTAGCCAGTGCTACCTGGGAAACGGGCTAATTGACTGAGCTCAGGGCACACAAACACACAGATTATCACAAAATGTAAGACAAGTTGCTGAGGTGGAAGCCATTAAGTTGACACTTTAGAGGGAAGAAACTCTACACAATTCAAGGTTTCTACGTTCACATCTGTGGCCGAGTTGAACACATTAGAGGGAGCCAAGGACCTTATATGAAACTCCCATCTGATTCTGGTTCATTTTATATGAGCAGGAGCGTAACTTTATTTTTGTATTTTTTTAACCAAGCAAGTCAGTTAAGCTCTTAAGAATCAGACCATTTTTTCAATTTTCGCCTAAAATGACATACCCAAATCAAACTGCCTGTAGCTCAGGACATTAAGCAAGGATATGAATATTCTTGATACCATTTGAAAGGTAACACTGTGGTGTTTGTGGAAATGTGAACGTAATGTAGGAGAAAATAACACTTTAGAGCTGGGAAAAGATAATACAAAGCAAAAAATCTTCACCTTTGAAATGCAAGAGAAAGGCCACAATGTATTATTGCGGTTAGATGGCAGCAGTGTATGTGCAAAGTTTTAGACTGATCCGATTTAACCATTGCATTACTGTTCAAAATGTTGTATCAACTCTCCCTAAATGTGCCTATTTGGTTTATTGATACATTTTCAAGTACATAACAATACACTCTCCTCAATCAGTTGTGTTGTGACCTTTGAAAGTTTCTTCAAGTGCAGTCACAAAAACCATCAAGCGCTACGATGAAACTGGCTCTCATGAGGACTGCCACAGGAAAGGAAGACCCAGAGTTGCCTCTGCTGCAAAGGATAAGTTCATTAGAGTCAACTGAACCTCAGGTTGCAGCCCAAGTAAATGCTTCACAGAGTTCAAGAAACAGACACATCTCAACATCAAGAGGAGACTGCGTGAATCAGGTCTTCATGGTCAAATTTCTGAAAAGAAACCTCAACTAGTATATGACGCCAGTAAGAAGAAGAGACTTACTTTGGCCAAGAAACACGAGCAATGGACATTAGACTGTTGGAAATCTGTTCTTTGGTCTGATGAGTCCAGATTTGAGATTTTTGGTTCCATCCTCTGTCTTTGTGAAATGCAGAGTAGGTGAACAGATGATTTCCACAGGTGTGGTTCCCATCGTGAAGCATGGAGGTGTGATGGTGTGAGGGTGCTTTGCTGTTGACACTGTCAGTGATTTATTTAGAATTCTAGGCACACTTAACCAGTATGGCTACCACAGCATTCGGCAGCGATACGCCATCCCATCTGGTTTGAGTGTAACTCAGTAGTTTTTCAACAGGACAATGACACAACACACCTCCAGGCTGTGTAAGGGCTATTTAACCAAGAAGGAGCGTGATGGAGTGCTGCATCAGATTACCTGGCCTCCACAATCACCTGACCTCAACCCAAATGAGATGGTTTGGGATAAGTTGGACCGCAGAGTGAAGGAAAAGCAGCCAACAAGTGCTCAGCATATGTGGGAAATCCTTCAAGACTGTTGTAAAAGCATTCCAGGTGAAGCTGGTTGAGAGAATGGCAAGAGTGTGCAAATCTGTCAAGGCAAATGTGGCTACTTTGAAGAATCTCACATATAAAATATATTTTGATTTGTTTAACACTTTTTTGGGGATTAAAGGAAAACCCTTGAATGAGTAGGTGTGTCCAAACATTTGACTGGTACTGTATATATACTGTATTCGGTTGTACAAAGAGGGCCGCTGGCGTGTCTGTGTGCGTGCCATTGTGTGTGTGTGTGTGTGACCATGTTCTCTTTGATGCGCAGGAGTAGGATGGCATTATTATTTATTCATTTCTTTGTTGTTCTTATTTCCTCGCTGCCGACTGAAAATCATGCCATTCCATTTCAGACTGCGTCATGGGTAATTTAGTCACTGTAGCAGAGATAGCCTAGACACATGTCCCCAGTCCTAATTCTGATTTGTAGACGCTGTCTTTCTCAGCCCAGACCAAGTCTGTGTCCCAAATGGCACTATATTCTACGTAGTGCACAACTTTTGTCCAATATATAGGGTCATTTGGTCCGCAACTGTCTCTGGTGCTAACCAGACCTCATCTCTCTGGTGTTGTTACCAGTTGTCTTCTCTCCTGTAGGGCTGACAATGTGTACACTTTGCCCTATAACGAGAGATTTCTGGGTTTCTACACACCCAACTGTTTGTGTGTGTGTGTGCATGTCTGTGTGTGTATGTGTGTGTGTCGGAGCCAGCGTTAGCTGCAGGTCCTAATGAACAGCCTGATGCCTCTGGGCACGCTGCCTGAGATTGGAGTCCAGGCTCCGACACACACACACACAAATACACACACACATACACCCACAGCCGCCATGCTGCCCAATTCCAATGCCTCAATTAGCCAGGTCTAGTGGAGCTGTCTACTGCTTTCACTGTTATTGTGTCTGTCATGAGACGCAGGGGGTCGGAGCATTACCTGGAGAGAGGGGAGGAAGGAAATGGGCTGTGTGTGTGTGTGTGTGTGTGTGTGTGTGTGTGTCATTCTGTATGCACCTGTTTGTGCGTGTCTCTGTGTATGCATGTGTCTCTCTCTCGGTTCCTGTATCTGTAACTGTGTGGTGTAAAGATGGTTGGCTGTCCCCTGTAGCAGCAGCTCTAGATCAATAATGCATGTGTGTTTGTCAGGAAGCTCTGCAGAAGATTTGACAGAAGAACACCATGTGCCGGGAGGTGACCGTTGAGCTCACTAGCCATGGAAGAGTGGCATCCGCTTCTGGAAGACTGGCATCCGCTCTGACGTCTATCAGGTAGGCAGGAGAGACGCTACGCTGCCACACTGCAACCAGCCTTACACACTTAGGCAGAGACGCAGAAAATATATGCACAAGCACTCACGCTCATGCAGCAAACAGATGCAAGCACATGCACACAGACACAGAGACACAGAAGTATTCACACTCGCACACGCACACTGTACGCACACACACTGTACCCAAGCTCACACAGACACACACATACACACACAGATGTACACTACCAGCAGTTTTTTTTCTGCCATCACACCATAACATCACCCACGCATAGCAAAGACACACACATGGATAGCAGTTTGTTGTCAGGTCTGATGTGGCCGGTAGCTAGAGGTTTCCATTGATGACATCATTCTCAAAAACACACACACTCTTACCCCTACACACACACACACACACACACACACACACACACCTGTTTCCTACTGAGGACCCAGTGAGTAAATTGGTCTGGGAGTGGACCCATGCGGATGTTGTCTGAGCCACTAAGCCAGCCAGGCAGGCAGTAAGGCTGTAGCCTAGTCTGATGAGTTGAGACACGGTCTTGCTTTGTTAATTGGCTAGTTAACAAGGCCTTGGAGTAGTGTGGCCATGCCCTGTGTATGGGTGCAGGCCAGCAGGGTGCACACTGTGGGCGGCAGGTGGGCAGGCGAGTGCCAGGGGTGGGCTAACAGATTGGGCTGCGTGGGTTAGCAGTTAGTGCAGAGAGAGAGAGAGAGGACATAACAGAGAGAGAGATGGAGCAGAGAAAGGGAAAGAGAGGGAAACACAGCTCATTTAACTGACCTGTAGGAACCCTGGGCCCCCTGCAAGGCCCCCGGTAACACTAATTAGAACTTGCAGCTCAGCCTGCTCTTTGTGGTGGCGCCGGGTTAATGGATGTTCCACCCGCTACACAATACTCCCCACACTGTTCTCCAGTCTGGCTTGATAAGACTCCTGCTAATGATAGCTCTCATTGGTTACACTCTCTCTCTCTCTCTCTCTCTCTCATTTTCTTGCTCAGTCTCTCTCACTCTCCAGCTCTGTATATAGCTTGGTCTCACTCTCTTTATCGCTCTCTCACTCTCTCTTTATCTCTTTATTTATCTCCCTCTCTCTAACTTTCTCTCCCGGGCTCAATCTCACTGCCTCTGCATCTCTCCTCTCTCTTCCTCACTCCGTTCCTCCTTTCGCTCCTTCCTTCTTTCTTTGTTTGACACTTTTGAGAGATGTGATTCAGTGACAGAAACAGGAAAAGCCTGTCTGTTAGTTTCTGCAGGCACATTTGTGTCAACATGTTGAAATAGCGGTCTTGATTTGTTCGTGCCAAAATGTGAATTTCCCTCACAACTCTCATTTCTCTTCATGGCGAGAACACACACTTATTGGGCTTTTGATTATTGAATCTCCCTCTGTCGGAGCACCACTTAATAAATAATGACCAGCTGATTGATTTGACATGTTCTCTCTCTCGCTCCCTATCCTCTTTTCTCTACTCTCTGTCGCTGTATCTCTATTCTTTCTCTTGCTCTGTGTCGCTCTCTCTCTCCACCTCCTTCCGCCCATCTCTCGCTCGCTCTCTCCCCTCTCTGGCTCTCTCTCTCCCCTCTCTGTCTTTCTCCGCAGCATGCCATGATGTGTTCAGTGTTGACCCACCACGTCTGCTACCACCACTGTCTGAAGCACCTGGACAAGCTGATTGGCTACGTCTTCAAGGAGCGCTGCCTAATACAGGTGAGACACACAAACGCGCACACGCTCAGCCTGCCAGCGGAACATCACAGCAGGAAATAGTCAGGTAAGGACAGGTAATGGTAATCAACACTTACTTTACAAGTCATACATGCCCCTGTAGCAGCCCGCAGCATGTCTATGTGTGTGTAACTGCTGTGTGCTGTAATGATATTCTCCAGGATACAACACAATGTAACACACACACAGTGCAGTCTTCCAGAATGTAACCATTCTCAAATGAATGGGCCGAGCCATGGATGCAAGTACTCACCATCCATGTTATCAAAATTGTAGTTTTAACCATATTTTGATGCTTAATGTTGTTTGTTTACAAACATTGGAGTAAAACAAGCTTATATTTTGGGTTCTGATGGGGTACAACAGTTGAACTAAGCTCATGAGGCATTTGTTATATTTTTTAGCAATCAGTAGGCACATGCCATTAATTTATAAATCCCAAAATAGATTTAGCAACTGTGGATTACCCCTTTTTAAAAAGAAGGTTGCCCCACTCAAGGTCGTCTTAGTCACTCCTTGTTGAACAAGGGAGAGCTCAGATTTTTGTTTTGAATGTCTCTGAAAAAGTGTTCTACTGAACTAACTAGCTAAAGATTTTGATCCCGCTACATGGTTGGCATCAGTTGCTGGGACTGCTGCTCGGCCCTGTAGTTTCGTGATTTTAGGGGAAAGGCCATTTGGTCGTGCACAATCTGCCAGGGCACCAAGGCCATTAATCAAAATAACCAATTGAGAGGTTAAATTGATTTGAAAACTGAAAAACATGAGCTATTCTGTTAAGAAAAACCAAAGTCTATATATCATATATTTGAGATTCTTCAAAGTAGCCTCCCTTTGCCTTTATCAGGTATCAAGGTAAGACCCAAGTGCAGACTGTGTGAAGTAACAATGTTTATTGTAACAGGGGCAGGCAAACGACAGGTCAAGGCAGGCAGGGGTCGATAATCCAGAATAGGAGCAAAGGTACAGGACGGCAGGCAGGCTCAGGAACAGGCAGCGTGGTCAGGCGGATGGGTACAGGGTCAGGACAGGCAAGGGTTAAAACCAGGAGGATGAGAAAGAGAGGCAGGGAAAGACAGGAGCTGACAGGACAAACGCTGGTAAGCTTGACAACAAGAGGAACTGGCACAGACAGACAGAAAACACAGGTATAAATACCCAGAGGATAAGTGGGGAAGATGGATGACACCAGATCAGGGCATGACAATACCCCCCACCGCCCATCTATTGACGCCACCTGGCGTTCCACCTGGGTGGATACCTGGTTGACAGGGGCAGTCAGACATGGATACCGGTCGGTGCTGTAGAAGCGACGTGGCCCGGGCCTTACTGAACCCCCCCTGGAGGTCCTGGTATTCTGCGGAGCTGGCAGAGAGGTCTGGGGCAATTTCCAAGCCCAAAGGAAGACATCCCGGGGCAGGCAGAGCTGACTTCAGGCAATGAGTGTGGCAGGATGGGCTCCAGTCCACGACGGAACCAGTAGCTCAGTCAATGGAGGGATTGTGTCACTGGAGCCAAGAGAATCCCAATACCACGGAAACTTGCGGAGACTCAACTCGCTGTAGTTTCCCGAAACTCGGAGGTTGACGGGGGTGGTCTGATGGGTGACCCGGCCTGTCCAGCGCTCTAACACCCATGGTAATGGAGAGGCGTTGAGTGGGGAAGCCCAGCTCAGACGCCAGGGTAATGTCCATGAGACTCACATCGGCCCCCGAGTCGTTGAATACCTGGATAGCCTTGGGCTGGTCGCCCCACAGCAGGGTGGCATGGAGAGGGGTGCGAGTAAGGGGAGAAGAACCATTATCTTTTAGACCCACCAGTGTACTCACTCCAACGAATGAGCTAGGTCTCTTGAAGGGACAAGTAGAAGCATGTTTCTTGAAGAAGCAACTTTCTACTTTTAAACTCGGACAAAACAGAGATGCTTGTTCTAGAGATCTTCTGTTGAATCTGATAATTTATATTAATGGTTGTACGGTCATCTCAAATAAAACTGTGAAGGACCTCGGCGTTACTCTGGACCCTGATCTCTCTTTTGAAGAACATATCAAGACTGTTTCAAGGACAGCTTTTTTCCATCTACGTAACGTTGAAAAAATCAGAAACTTTCTGGCTACCCGGATAAAGCACTAAATAAACTTCAATTAGTGCTAAATACGGTTGCTAGAATCCTGACTAGAACCAAAAAATGTGATCATATTACTCCAGTGCTAGCCTCCCTACACTGGCTTCCTGTCAAGGCAAGGGCTGATTTCAAGGTTTTACTGCTAACCTACAAAGCATTACATGGGCTTGCTCCTACCTATCTCTCTGATTTGGTCCTGCCGTACATACCTACACGTACGCTACGGTCACAAGACGCAGGCCTCATAATTGTCCCTAGAATTTCTAAGCAAACAGCTGGAGGCAGGGCTTTCTCCTATAGAGCTCCATTTTTATGGAATGGTCTGCCTACCCATGTGAGAGACGCAAACTCGGTCTCAACCTTTAAGTCTTTACTGAAGACTCATCTCTTCAGTGGGTCATATGATTGTGTAGTCTGGCCCAGGAGTGTGAAGGTGAACGGAAAGGCTCTGGAGCAACGAACCGCCCTAGCTGTCTCTGCCTGGCCGGTTCCCCTCTTTCCACTGGGATTCTCTGCCTCTAACCTTATTACAGGGGCTGAGTCACTGGCTTACTAGGGCTCTTTCATACCGTCCCTAGGAGGGGTGCGTCACTTGAGTGGTTTGAGTCACTTATATGATCTTCCTGTCTGGGTTGGCGCCCCCTCTTGGGTTGTGCCGTGGCGGAGATCTTTGTGGGCTATACTCGGCCTTGTCTCAGGATGGTAAGTTGGTGGTTGAAGATATCCCTCTAGTGGTGTGGGGGCTGTGCTTTGGCAAAGTGGGTGGGGTTATATCCTTCCTCTTTGGCCCTGTCCGGTGGTGTCATCGGATGAGGCCACAGTGTCTCCTGACCCCTCCTGTCTCAGCCTCCAGTATTTATGCTGCAGTAGTTTATGTGTCGGGGGGCTAGGGTCAGTTTGTTATATCTGGAGTACTTCTCCTGTCCTATCCGGTGTCCTGTGTGAATTTAAGTATGCTCTCTTTAATTCTCTCTTTCTCTCTTTCTTTATCTCTCTCGGGGGACCTGAGCCCAAGGACCATGCCTCAGGACTACCTGACATGATGGCTCCTTGCTGTCCCCAGTCCACCTGGCCGTGCTGCTGCTCCAGTTTCAACTGTTCTGCCTGTGATTATTATTATTTGACCATGCTGGTCATTTATGAACATTTGAACATCTTGGCCATGTTCTGTTATAATCTCCACCCGGCACAGCCAGAAGAGGACTGGCCACCCCACATAGCCTGGTTCCTCTCCAGGTTTTTTCCTAGGTTTTGGCCTTTCTAGGGAGTTTTTCCTAGCCACCGTGCTTCTACACCTGCATTGCTTGCTGTTTGGGGTTTTAGGCTGGGTTTCTGTACAGCACTTTGAGATATCATCTGATGTACGATGGGCTATATAAATACATTTGATTTGATTTGATTAGACACAAAATGACTGTCAGTAACGCAATACAGACAACCCTGGGTCTCAAGTCTGTGTATGTTTTCGGATGGAGACAACCTAGCTCCGAGCTGCATCGACTCGGGAAAATATGCATTGTCAGTCTCCGGAGGCTCTTGGAGAGGGCTCTCAGATCCTCTCGGGGACGTAGCCGCCGGGGACTTCCGGAGTTTATCAGCTGTAAGGTGGGATCCCTGAGTGAGCGATTGGGACCGCAATTGGACCCCTTCTCCCTCCTTCGTTCCCATAGCCGACCATCGATCCGGATGGTTAAAGCGACGAGTGAGTTGAGATCCGTTGATAGTTCTCGGGCTGCCAGTTCAACCTTTACCTCTTCCGGTAATCTGTTCAGGAGCGTGTCGAACAGCGCTTCTGGGTTCCAAGTACTCTCCGCTGCTAGCTTGCAGAACTCCACCGTATAGTCTGCCACACTGAGGGTGTCCTGCCGTGGCTGGAGTAACTTCTGGGAAGCCTCTTTCCCGGACACCGGAGCCTCAAACTTTTCTCACCTCTGCCACGAATACCTCCAGACTGAGGCAGACGGTGGATTGTTGCTCCCACACCACCGTGACCCAGGCGAGTGCCATCCCAGACACCAGTGTAATAACGTACGCTATCTTTGAGTGGTCCAAGGGGAACGAAGAAGGCTGCAGCTAGAAAACGAGGGAACACTGGGAGAGAAAGGCCCGGCAGGTTCTGGAATCTCCATTATAGCGCTCCGGGGGAGGTTAGCGGGGTTCCCGGGAAATCGGTGATGTGCTGCTACCACCCGGGTTACAGAGGGGCTGGGAGGTTAGCATCGTGGTAGGCTGCCTAATAGGCAACCCACAGAATTGCTCCCGCAATGCGTCCAAGGCTAGGTCGTGATGTTGGGCCACGGCCTGGAACCCTTCCATCAGACAGTGAAGCAACTCCTCAGGCCTACCAATAGTGGCTCCTTGGGAGGAGATGGAGTTGCTGAGCTGGATCAAGTCTGTTGGGTCAGTCATGGCCAGTTCGTACTATCAGGTATCAAGTTAAGACCCAAGTGCAGACTGTGTGAAGTAATTTTTTTTATTGTAACAACAGGGGTAGGCAGACGACAGGTCAAGGCAGGCAGGGGCCAATAATCCAAAGTAGGAGCAACAGTACAGGATGGCAGGCAGGCTCAGGAACAGGCAGAGTTCAGTAATCCAGAGGTGGATCAAAGGTACAGGAAGGCAGGCAGGCAGACTCATCAGAGGAAATGACAGATTTCCACCGGTCTGATGTCCATTGCTAGTGTTTCTTGGCCCAAGTAAGTCTCTTCTTATTGGCATCCTTTAGTAGTGGTTTCTTTGCAGCAATTTGAACATGAAGGCCTGATTCACGCCGTCTCCTCTGAACAGTTGATGTTGAGATGTTTCTGTTTCTTGAACTCTGTGAAGCATTCATTTGGCTGCAACCTGAGGTTCAGCTAACTCTAATGAACTTATCCGTTGCAGCATAGGTAACTCTGGGTCTTCCTTTCCTGTGGCGGTCCTCATGCGAGCCAGTGTATTCATTGTTCTTGATGTTTTTTTCGACTGCACTTGAAAAAAAAATACAAAGTTTATTCAAATTTTCCGAATTGACTGACCAACATGTCTTAAAGTTGTGATGGACTGTCATTTCCCTATGCTTATTAGAGCTGTTCTTGCCTTAATATGGACTTGTTCTTACCTTGTCATAACATAATTGATTGGCTCAAAAGCATTAACCTGTTGCGTCGACCAAACCCGGATCCGGGATTCTATTTACAGACCTAAGCTCATTACCATAACGCAACGTTAACTATTCATGAAAATCGCAAATGAAATGAAATAAATATGCCATCTCTCAAGCTTAGCCTTTTGTAAACAAGACTGTCATCTCAGATTTTCAAAATATGCTTTTTCAACCATAGGAAAACAATCATTTGTGTAAAAGTGGCTAGCTAGCGTAGCATTTAGCGTTAGCATTAGCGTTAGCATCCAGCACGCAAGATTTCAACAAAAACATAAAAGCCTTCAAATAAAATCATTTACCTTTGAAGAACTTCGGATGTTTTCAATGAGGAGACTCTCAGTTAGATAGCAGATGCTCAGTTTTTCCAAAAAATATTATTTGTGTATTAGAAATAGCTCCGTTTTGTACATCACATTTGGCTACCAAAAAAAAAAAAATTCAGTCCTCAAAACGCGAACTTTTTTCCAAATTAACTCCATAATATCGACTGAAAACATGGCAAACGTTGTTTAGAATCAATCCTCAAGGTGTTTTTCACATATCTCTTCAATGATATATCGTTCGTGGAAGCATGGTTTCTCCCCTCAATCAAATGGAAAAGTACAAGCAGCTGGCGTTTGCGCACCGAATTCCACGCAGGACACCAGGCGGACACTTGGAAAATGTAGTCTGTTATGGTCAATCTTCCAATGATATGCCTACAAATACGTCACAATGCTGTAAACACCTTGGGGAAACGACAGAAAGTGTAGGCTCATCCCTTGCGCAATCACAGCCATATAAGGAGACAATGGAAAACAGAGCTTCAGAGATTCTGCTCATTTTCTGCTTGACGCATCATCTTGGTTTCGCCTGTAGAATGAGTTCTGGGGCACTTACAGACAATATCTTTGCAGATTCTGAAACTTCAGAGAGTTTTCTTTCAAAAACTGTCAAGAATATGCATAGTCGAGCATCTTTTCGTGACAAAATATCGCGCTTAAAACGGGAACGTTTTTTATCCAAAAATGAAATAGCGCCTGTAGAGATCCAACAGGTTAAGAAGGAAAGAAATTCCACAAATTAACTTTTAACAAGGCACACATGTTAATTGAAATGCGTTCCAGGTGACTACCTCATGAAGCTGGTTGAGAGAATTCCAAGAATGTGCAAACCTGTCATCAAGGCAAAGGGTGGCTACTTTGAAGAATCTCAAATAAAACATTTGTTTAACACTTTTTTTGGTTACTACATGATTCCTTCCATATGTGTTATTTCATAGTTTTGATGTCTTCACTATTATTACACAATAGTAAAAATAAAGAAATCCTTGAATGAGTAAGTGTGTCCAAACGTTGACTGTTACTGTGTATATATACAGACACAGTTTCTTCGGAAAGTATTCAGACCCCTTGCCTTTTATTGTCATTTTTTTTGTCATCAATGTATACAAAATACTCAAGTCAAAATGTTTCAAGCTGTCATATGGGCTGCTGATCATTGCTAGATAACCATGTTCAGGTCTTGCCATAGATCATCAAGCAGATTTAAGTCACAATTGTAACCCGGCTACTCAGCAACATTCACTTGGAAAGCAACTTGGTAAGCATCTCCAGTGTAGATTTGGCCTTGTGTTTTAGGTTTTTGTGATGCTGAATTGTGAATTCATCTCCCAGTGTCTGGTGGAAAGCAGACGAAACCAGATTTTCCTCTATTTTTCCTGTACTTAAGCTCCATTCTGTTTGTTTTATCCTGAATAACTCCCCCGTCCTTAACAATTACAAGCATACCCATAACATGATGCAGCCACCACTATGAAAATATACATGCAGCCACCACTTGAAAATATACATGTAGAGTGGTACTCCGTAATGTGTTGTATTGGATTTCCCCAAACATAACATTTTGTATGCAGGACAAAAAGTTAATTGGTTGGCCACTTTTTTTTGCAGTGTTTTTGATCTGTCCTCCGTTTTCCCCTATCACAGCCATTAAACTCTCTAACTGTTTTAAAAGTCACCATTGGCCTCATGGTGAAATCCCTGACCGGTCCCTTCCTCTCCGGCAACTGAGTAAGAAAGGATGCCTGTATAGTTGGAGTGACTGGGTGTATTGATACACCATTCAAAGTGTAATTAATCACTTCACCATGCTCAAAGGGATATTCAATGTCTGCTTTTTTTACCAATAGGTGCCCTTCTTTGTTGAAGCATTGAAAAACCTCCATGAACTCTGTGGTTGAATCTGTTTGAAATTCACTGCTTGACTGAGGGACCTTACAATTATCTGTATGCGTGGGGTACAGAGATTAAGTAGTCATTAACAGATCATGTTAAACACTATTGCACACAGGGAGTCCATGTAAATTATTATGTGACTTGCTAAACTATTCACACCTGAATTTATTTAGGCTTGCCATAACAAAGGGGTTGAATACTTATTGACTCAGACATTAAGCATTTCATTTGTCATTAATGTGTAACAACTGGCATTATGATGTATTGTGTGTAGGCCAGTGACGACAAAATCAGAAAACCTGTCAGTGTCTGGTGTGACTACCAATTGCAGTGCGACACATCTCCTTCACATATAGTTAATCAGGTTGTTGATTGTGGCCTGTGGAATGTTCTTCCACTCCTCTTCAATTATTGTGCGAAGTTACTGGATATTTGCGGGACCTGGAACACACTATCATACATGTCAATCGAGAGCATCCCAAACATGCTCATTGGGTGACATGTCTGGTGAGTTTGCAGACCATAGAAGAACTGGAACATTTTCAGTTTCCAGGAATTGTGTACAATTTTCTTTTTTGCAACATAGGACCGTGCATTATCATGCTGAAACATGAGGTGATTGTGGCAGATGAATGGCGTGACAATGGGCCTCAAGATGGGCCTCGTCAAGGTATATTCAAATTGCCATCGATAAAATAGGTATATTCAAATTGCCATCGATAAAATGCAAATGTGTTCATTGTCCGTAGCTCATGCCAGCCTATAGCATACCGCCGCCATGACTCTGTTCACAACGTTGACATCAGCACACCGCTCGGCCACACGACCCCATACACACTTTCTGCCCTCTGCCCAGTACAGTTTAAATCGGGATTCATCCGTGAAGAGTGTGTATGGTGCTCACCCATCAAAGGTGAGCATTTGCCCACTGAAGTTGGTTACGACGCCAAACTGCAGTCAGATCAAGACCCTGGTGAGGATGACGAGCACGCAGATGAGCTCTCTGACAGTTTGTGCAGAAATTCTTCACTTATGTAAACCCAC
Source organism: Oncorhynchus clarkii lewisi (assembly GCF_045791955.1). Lineage (NCBI taxonomy): Eukaryota > Metazoa > Chordata > Actinopteri > Salmoniformes > Salmonidae > Oncorhynchus > Oncorhynchus clarkii. Next base: position 34,491,726 of record NC_092161.1, read on the forward strand.
AGTTTCATCAGCTGTCCGGGTGGCTGGTGTCAGACGATGCCACAGGTGAAGGACCTGAATGTGGCGGTCCTGGGCTGGCAGGTGGTCTGCGGTTGTGAAGCCAGTTGGATGTACTGCCAAATTATCTAAAACAATGTTTGAAGCACCTTAAATGAATATTACATTCTCTGGTAACAGCTCTGATCAACAATCCTGTGGTCAGCATGCCAATTGCAAACTCCCTCGAAACTTGAGATATCTGTGGCATTGTGATGTATGACAAAACTGCAAATTTTAGAGTGACCTTTTATTGTCCCCAGCACAAGGTGCACCTGTTTAATCAGATTCTTGATATGCCACACCTGTCATGTGGATATATTATCTTGGAAAAGGAGAGATTCTGACTAACAGGGACATAAAGCAAATTAAGAAATAAGCTTTTTGTGTATGGAATATTTCAGGAATCTTTTATTTCACATATAATCGGGTGGTTGTGGATGGGTTGTTAGCAATTGCATGCAGGTGTTGGTGAACAAACACTTGACCTAGCATACATTTTGTAGTGTTTGAGGTATTGTATTGCAAGCAGTCAAGTAAGCAGAAGTGGGACCAAGTCGTTGTTTTACAAGTCACAAGTAAGTCTCAAGTCTTAGCACTCAAGTCCCAAGTCAAGACCGTCAAGTCTCAAGTCCTAAACTTTGAGTTGGTCATCAATGGTCATCATCTATCGAGGATCGCTATCGGGCGCAACCGGCGATGTAGGCTCGTACACAATCGCCCAATCTTTAATGCACACTCACTCACTCACTCACACACTCTCTCTTTGTGGTTACAGTAGGCTAACGTATGTCAATGGTTTTAGGAACAGCAGTAACATCAGGATTTAGGCTACCAAATGCCTAGCCAGTTGTAGCTCAATCTTGGGTGCAATGATCATGTTCCAGCACTGACTGACTGTGTGGAGGCTCATTCATTTAACATTACGTTAGCCTACATTATACACTAGTAAAGTAATAAAATATATAGCTGTCGGCTATATTAGCCACGACTTACCGTTTAAATTGTACTTAAATTGTTGCACCTCCATCTGTAATTTTCTTCCTGCATGTTTTTCAAGTTGCAATACATTTTGTGTTGATACACCGTTGTCTTTATATCCGAAAATAATAATTTTGGATATCATCTTTCCAAGGGCTCCATCTGAATTAATCCGCCGACGTTCCTCTGCACTGCCACATGCAACTTTTTCTCAGCTGGCACCATTTGATTGGCTGCTGTACGATTCAAACTGGAATCAGTTAAATGAAGAGTTGATGCACTGCACACTTTTTTTAATACCATCATTTTTAATATTTGGGCTTGGGGAGGGTATCAAGTCAGGTCGAGTCATAACGCTCAAGTCCAAGTCAAGTCATGAGCCATTGGTGTCAAAGTCGAGTTGCAAGTCATCATATTTGTGACTCGAGTCCAAGTCATGTGACTCGAGTCCACACCTCTGCAAGTAATTATTGTAAGTATTGTGTGCAAATGGGGGACATGATGGCAACCTTTTTCTTAAAAACATTGTAACAAGATGAGGCCATTAGTGAGAAGAGTGAAAATATGGTTAACTTTTGGAATATTAGTCATATTTTCATCACCATTGCAGAATAAATTCTTCACCTTTTCTAGCTGTGATGGGTTAGTATCTCGAAGTAGCCCTACAACAAATTACCATGCATATCTTCCATTTAAGTGGGCCTAGTTGCCTAGTAAATTGTAGACTACTCTATGTATTTCAAGTTTTGCTGTATGCGATCCCATATGCAGCTGGTTTATAGCCTATAGTCATATTTAACAGGCAAACATGTAGACAGCTGATATTTTACACTGAACAAAAACTATGAATGCAACATGTAAAGTGTTTGCGCTGTGTGTCATGAGATGAAATAATGGATCACAGAAATACTCACAAAAAGCTTGTCTCTAAAATGTTAGTGAGCATTTCTCATTTGACAAGATAATCTATCCACCTGACAGGTGTGGCATATCAAGATGCTGATTAAACAGCATGATCATTACACAGGTGCACCTTCTGCGAGGGACAATAAAAAGCCACTCTAAAATGTGCAGTTTTGTCACAGAACACAATGCCACATATGTCTGAAGTTTTGATGGAGTGCGCAATTGGCATGCTGACTGCAGGAATGTCCACCAGAGCTTTTGCCAGAGAATTGAATGTTAATTTCTCTACCATAAGCCAACGTCGTTTTAGAGAATTTGATCGTCAAACCGGCCTCACAACCGCAGACCAAGTGTAGGGCGTAGTGTGGGCGAGCTGTTTGTTGATGTCAACGTTTGTGAAAAGATGGCCCCATGGTGGTGGTATGGTTATGGTATGGGCAGGCATAAACTACGGTTAACGAACATGATTGCATTTTATCAATGGCAATTTGAATGCACAGAGATACCGTGATGAGTTCCCGAGGCCCGTTGTCGTGCCATTCATCTGCCGCCATCACCTCATCTTTCAGCATGATAATTGGCTGGTCCCATATCGAAAGGATCTGCACTCAATTCCTGGAAGCTGAAAATGTCCTAGTTCTTCCATGACCTGAATGCTCACCAGATATGTCACCCATTGAGCATGTTTGAGATGCTATTGATCGACATGTTCCAGTTTCTGCCAATATTCAGCAACTTCACACTGCCATTGATGAGGAGTGGGACAACCTTCCACACGCCACAATCAACAGCCTGATCAGCTCTATGTGAAGGAGATGTGCCGCGCTGCTTGAGGCAAATGGTGGTCACACCAGATACTGACTGGTTTTCTGATCCACGCCCCTACCCTTTTTAAGGTATCTGTGACCAACAGGTACATACGTATCTGTATTCCCAGTCATGTGAAATCCATAAATTAGGGCCTAATGAATTTATGTCAATGAACAAATTTCTTTATTTGAACAGTAATTCCCTAAAACCTTTGAAATTGTTGCAGGTTGTGTTTATTTGTGTATGCTACTGTCATGCGTAGGTGTAATAGGTGGCAGGGAAGTCAGGCGCAGGAGAGTCAAATGGAGTGAAAAATGGAGTCTTTTAATAAAGTCCACGGAGTATGCTCCATAACACTAAATGTACATAAACATACAAACATGGGTACGAGGACCCGACGCGCACCTATACAACAATCACACTACACTGACAATAAAACAATCTCTGACAAAGACATGAGGGGAAACAGAGGGTTAAATACACAACAGGTAATGAATGGGATTGAAAACAGGTGTGTGGGAAGACAAGACAAAACCAATGGAAAATGAAAAAAGGATCAATGATGCCTAGAAGACCGGTGAGGTCGAACGCTGAGCACCGCCCGAACAAGGAGAGGCAACGACTTCGGCAGAAGTCGTGACAGCTACTACTGTTTTTTAGCCTATTGTAATAAAAAATAAAATGAGTAGCCTAGACAATGTTTCAGAATTCACAGGCAGTCCTTCTTATTAGGTTGGGGGGAAAGTCAATGCACAACGAACTACCATTGTCCAAACACACCAAGACAGTCGTGAAGAGGGCACGACAACACCTTTTCCCCAACAGGAGACTGAAAAGATTTGGCATGGGTGCCCATATCCTCAAAAGGTTCTACAGCTACACCATCGAGAGCATCCTGACCGGTTTGCATCACCACCTGGTATGGCAACTGCTCGGCATCTGACCATAAGGCGCTACAGAGGGTAGTGCGTATGAGCCAGTACATCATTGTGGCCAAGCTTCCTGTCATCCAGTTATATAATAGGCGGTGTCAGATGAAAGCCCAAAAAATGGTCAGAGACTCCAGTCACCCAAGTCATAGACGGTTTTCTCTGCTACCGCACGGCAAGTGGTACAGGAGCGCCAAGTCTAGTACCAAAAGGCTCCTTAACAGCTTAAGCCATAAGACTGCTGAATAATTCAAAAAATGGCCACCGGACTATTTACATTGACACCCCATTTGTTTTATATACTGCCGCTACTCGCTGTTTATTATCTATGCATAGTCACTTCACCCCTACCTACATGTACAAATTACCTCGACTAACATGTACCCTCGCACATTGACTCGGTACCGGTACCACCTGTATATATCCTCGTTATTGTTATTTTATTGTGTTAGTTTTATTATTTTTTACTTTAGTTTATTTGGTAAATATTTTCTTAACTCTTGAACTTGAACTGCACTGTTGGTTAAGGACTTGTAAGTACGCATTTCATGGTTAGGTCTACACTTGTATTCAGCGCATGTGACAAAGTTTGATTTGATTTGAATAAAATAAGTTTCCTGTCACCATAAAAGGTGAATAGATGGCATTTTCCTGACGAAGTTATAATGCCCGTTCAAGCTCGCACAGTTTTACGACAGGTCTGATTTTATAATGGGAAACATGCATACAGTGCCTTGCAAAAGTATTCATCTCCCTTTGCATTACAACCTGTAAATTAAATTGATTTTTATTTGGATTTCATGTAATGGACATACACAAAATATTCCAAATTGATGAAGTATTCATCCCCTTTGCTATGAAGCCCATAAATAAGATCTGGTGCAACCAATTACCTTCAGAAGTCATTTAATTAGTTAAATAAAGTCCACCTGTGTGCAATCTCAGTGTCACATGATCTGTCACATGATCTCAGAATATATACATCTGTTCTGAAAGGCCCCAGAGTCTGCAACACCACTAAGCAAGGGGCACCACCAGGCAAGCGGCACTATGAAGACCAAGGAGCTCTCCAAACAGGTCAGGGACAAAGTTGTGGAGAAGTACAGATCAGGGTTAGGTTCTAAAAAATATCAGAAACTTTGAAAATCCCACGGATCACCATTAAATCCATTATTAAAAAATGGAAAGAATATGGCACCACAACAAACCTGCCAAGAGAGGGCCGCCCACCAAAACTCACAGACCGGGCAGGGACAGCATTAATCAGAGAGGCAACAAAGAGATCAAAGATAACCCTGAAGAGCCTGCAAAGCTCCACAACGGAGATTGGAGTATCTGTCCATAGGACCACTTTGAGCCGTACACTCCACAGAGCTGGACTTTACGGAAGAGGGGCCAGAAAAAAGTAAAAAAAATAAGCAAACATGTTTGGTGTTCGCCAAAAGGCATGTGGGAGACTCCCCAAACATACACAAGGTACTATGGTAAGATAAGACTAAAATGTACCTTTTTGGCCATCAAGGAAAAACACTATGTCTGGCGCAAACCCAACATCTCCAATCACCCCGAGAACACCACCCCCACAGTGAAGCATGGTGGTGGCAGCATCATGCTGTGGGGATGTTTTTCATCGGCAGGGACTGGAAAACTGGTCAGAATTGAAGGAATGATGGATGGCGCTAAATACAGGAAAATTCTTGAGGGAAACCTGTTTCAGTCTTCCAGAGATTTGAGACTAGGATGGAGGTTCACCTTCCAGCAGGACAATGACCCTAAGCATACTGCTAAAGCAACACTCAAGTGGTTTAAAACTTCTTGAGAATACTTGACACGCAGACGTCCCAAGTATGCCCCTGGAAATGCAAATGCGCTACGCTAAATGCTAAATGTACTCGTTACAACTCAATCTTTGATCAAAATTCACAAGCAGGGTATTGAATTAAAGCTACACTCGTTGTGAACCTAGCCAGCAAGTCAGATTTTTAAAATGCTTTTCGGCGAAAGCATCAGAAGCTATTATCTGATAGCATGCACCCCCCAAAATGCCAGCTCGACACGTAAACAACAGATTTTGCGATAGCCGGCGCTACCCAAAACGCAGAAATAAAATATAAAACATTCATTACCTTAGACGAGCTTCTTTCTTGGCACTCCTATATGCCCCATAAACATCACTATTGGGTCTTTTTTTCGTTTAAATCGGTCCATATATACCCAAAATAGCTTTGTATGGAAGTTGTGTCATTCAGAAAAAATCATCGTTTTTAAACGCTGCGTAATTTTTTAAAATTAAAAAAGTCGACGATAAACTTTCACAAAACACTTCGAAATCCTTTTGTAATCCAACTTTAGGTATTAGTAAACGTTTATAATCTATCAAAATGATTACAGGGCGATGTCTCTTCAATAGGTCTTCACTTCAAAAACAATGCCATCTGATCTCTCCCTCAACTGCATCCGGGTGAAGACTGGGAAAATGGAGGTCAGACAGAAGGATTTTCCAACAATTAATTCAATTGAAAATTAGGACAATGGCGCCATCGTGCGGAATTTGTATGAATTGCAGGCAGATTCCCATTAAATTCTGTTCTCTTTTAACAACTGGTGGAAGTGACTTATGGAAATTATTTTTTGCTTTCAGAGAGCAGTTTTTCTTGCGTTTTTCAATGAAACACACGATCTGTTATAGTCACAGCCGTGATTTAACCAGTTTTATAAACTTCAGAGTGTTTTCTATCCACACATACTAATCATATGCATATACTATATTCCTGGCATGAGTAGCAGGACGCTGAAAAGTTGCGCGATTTTTAACAGAATTTTCAAAAAAGGAGGGGGTAGAAGTAAGAGGTTTTAAGGGGAAATATTTAAATGTCTCGGAAGGGCCTAGTCAAAGCCCATACCTCAATCCAATTGAGAATCTGTGGTATGATTTAAAGAATGCTGTACACCAGCGGAACCCATCCTACTTGAAATGGCTGGAGGAATTTTACCTTGAAGAATGAGCAAAAATCCCAGTGGCTACATGTACCAAGCTTATAGAAACATACACCAAGAGACTTGCAGCTGTAATTTCTGCAAAATGTGGCTCTACAAAGTATTGACATTGGGGAGGGTGAATAGTTATGCACACTCAAGTTTTCTGTTTTTTTGTCTTATTTCTTTTATCCCAAAACAAATTTGCATATTCAAAGTGGTAGGCATGTTGTGTAAATCAAATGATACAAACCTTCCCCCCAAATTATTTTTAATTCCAGGTTGTAAGGCAACAAAATAGGAAAAGGTCTAAGGGGGTGAATACTTTTGCAAGCCACTGTATGTATGGCGTGCACACATTTTTTTTACAGGTATTCTTTTTTCAGCATTCTCACATAGGTGTTCCTCTTTTCCGGGTTGGATAGGACACTGTGTAGAGCTATGGCGATTGTGTCATCTGTGGATGTGTTTGTGTGGTATGCAAATTGGAGTGGGTACAGGGTGTTAGATAAGGTGGAGCTGTTGTAGTCCTTGGCAAGCCTCGCGATGCACATCATGATGAAATACTGAGTGATACGATATTCATGTAGGCTAGTTATCTTTGTTCACATGGATACAAGGACAATGGTGGACATTTTTAAGCATGTGGTAATCATAGACTGGGACAGGGAGAGGTTGAATATGTCTGGGAACACTCCAGCCTGCAAATCTGCATGCTCTGAGGTCACGGCCATGGATACCGCCTGGGTCAGCTGCTTTGTGAATATTCACTCGCTTGAAGGTCTTACTCATGTTGGCCACAGATATCGAGAGCTTAAATTCCTCTAAAGCAGTGGCGGGCCCACGTAGGGTGATCAGTGTTGATTACCTCGAAGCGAGCATAGAAAGTGTTCAGCTCGTCTGGGAAAGAGGATTTGGTGCTCTGGTTTAACTGGTTTTCCTTTTGTAGTCAGTGATTGTTTCTAGTCCTTGTCACCTGCGTCTCGCATTCATGTCTTTTTTGTGTCTTTGATTGATTTCTGGAGGTTATAGCTGGTCTTTTTGTGTTCATCCATATCCTTAGAAATCCGACTGGAGTTAAATGCATTGGTCCACGCTCTGTTTTGTGTGGATGTTGCCATTTACCCACGATTTCTGGTTGGGATATGTGCAAATAGTCATTGATGGAACAACATCCTCTATGCAGTTCCTGATTTTGATTGGTCAGACAAGCATTGAACAGATCTTACCACAAACAATTCCTGATTACATTTTTGCCTGTAGGCTGTTAGGAGTAGGACGGAGGTGTCATTGTAATGTTTTCTTTTAAATCCAACTAGAATCCCTCCACAGTCTCATAGAAGATCTAGATACTTTTTCTAAACTCTCTGAATTAAAAACAAATTATGATAAATGTAATATATTACGTATTGGATCACACAAAAAAAAAACTTTTACATTACCATGAATTTTACCAATAAAATGGTCTAACGGGGATGTGGACATACTCAGTGTACATATCCCAAAAGAAAATAAATTCTCACTCCAAAACATTTTTATAGAAAGTTTGCAAAAATATAAATCTTGCTACAATGGAAAGGAAAATCACCCCGATTACCTCTTTAGTCATATCACAGTTGACCTATTTGCTTATACACTGCTCAAAAAAATAAAGGGAACACTAAAATAACACATCCTAGATCTGAATGACTGAAATATTCTTATTAAATACTTTTTTCTTTACATAGTTGAATGTGCTGACAACAAAATCACACAAAAATGATCAATGGAAATCAAATTTATCAACCCATGGAGGTCTGGATTTGGAGTCAGACTCAAAATTAAAGTGGAAACCCACACTACAGACTGATCCAACTTTGCTGTAATGTCAAAGGGAGTCAAAATGAGGCTCAATAGTGTGTGTGGCCTCCACGTGCCTGTATGACCTCCCTACAATACCTGGGCATGCTCCTGATGAGGTGGCGGATGGTCTCCTGAGGGATCTCCTCCCAGACCTGGACTAAAGCATTCGCCAACTCCTGGACAGTCTGTGGTGCAATCCACTGTTGGTGGATGGAGCGAGACATGATGTCCCAGATGTGCTCAATTGGATTCAGGTCTGGGGAACGGGCGGTCCAGTCCATAGCATCAATGCCTTCCTCTTGCAGGAACTGTTGACACACTCCAGCCACATAAGGTCTAGCATTGTCTTGCATTAGGAGGAACCCAGGGCCAACCGCACCAGCATGTGGTCTCACAAGGGGTCTGAGGATCTCATCTCGGTACCTAATGGCAGTCAGGCTACCTCTGGCGAGCGCATGGAGGACTGTGCGGCCCCCCAAAGAAATGCCACCCCACACCATGACTGACCCACCGCCAAACCGGTCATGCTGGAGGATGTTGCAGGCAGCAGACTCTGTCACGTCTGTCACGTGCTCAGTGTGAACCTGCTTTCATCTGTGAAGAGCACAGGGAGCCAGTGGCGAATTTGACAATCTTGGTGTTCTCTAGCAAATGCCAAACGTCCTGCACGGTGTTGGGCTGTAAGCACAACCCCCACCTGTGGACGTCGGGCCCTCATACCACCCTCATGGAGTCTGTTTCTGACCGTTTGAGCAGACACATGCACATTTGTAGCCTGCTGGAGGTCATTTTGCAGGGCTCTGGCAGTGCTCCTCCTGCTCCTCCTGGCACAAAGGCGGAGGTAGCGGTCCTGCTGCTGGGTTGTTGCCCTCCTACGTTCTCCTCCACGTCTCCTGATGTACTGGCCTGTCTCCTGGTAGCGCCCCCATGCTCTGGACACTACGCTGACAGACACAGCAAACCTTCTTGCCACAGCTCGCATTGATGTTCCATCCTGGATGAGCTGCACTACCTGAGCCACTTGTGTGGGTTGTAGACTCCGTCTCATGCTACCACTAGAGTGAAAGCACCGCCAGCATTCAAAAGTGACCAAAACATCAGCCAGGAAGCATAGGAACTGAGAAGTGGTCAGTGGTCACCACCTCCAGAACCACTCCTTTATTTGGGATGTCTTGCTAATTGCCTATAATTTCCACCTGTCGTCTATTCCATTTGCATAACAGCATGTGAAATGTATTGTCAATCAGTGTTGCTTCCTAAGTGGACAGTTTGATTTCACAGAAGTGTGATTGACTTGGAGTTACATTGTGTTGTAATGTAAGATGAACTCAGCAAAAAAATAAATGTCCCTTATTCAGGACCCTGTCTTTCAAAGATAATTCATAAAAATCCAAATAAATTCACAGATCTTCATTGTTTCCCATGCTTGTTCAATGATCCATACACAATAAATTAACATGCACCTGTGGAACGGTCATTAAGACACAAACAGCTTACAGACGGTAGGCAATTAAGGTCACAGTTGTGACAATTTAGGACACTAAGGAGGCCTTTCTACTGACTCTGAAAACACCAAACACCAGGGTTCCTGCTCATCTGCGTGAAAGTGCCTTAGGCATGCAAGGAGGCATGGAGGACCCTGGTGTTTGGTGTTTTTCAGAGTCAGTAGAAAGGCCTCTTTAGTGTCCTAAGTTTTCATAACTGTGACCTTAATTGGAGGACTGCAGATGTTGCCAGGGCAATAAATTGCAATAAATTGCAATATCCGTATCCGTGAGACGCCTAAGAAAGCGCTACAGGGAGACAGAATGGACAGCTGATCGTCCTTGCAGTGGCAGACTACGTGTAACAACCCCTGCACAGGATTGGTACATCCGAACATCACACCTGCGGGACAGATACACGATGGCAACAACAACTGCCTGAGTTACACCAGGAACAGGCAATAGGCTGAGAGAGGCCTGGACTGAGGGCATGTAGGCCTGTTGGCAGGCCCTCACCAGACATCACCGGCAACAACGTCACCTATGGTCACAAACCCACCATCTCTAGACCAGACAGTACTGACAAAAAGTGCTCTTCACTTACGAGTCGTGGTTTTGTCTCACCAGGGGTGATGGTCGGATTTGCGTTTATCGTTGACGGAATGATCATTACACCGAGGTCTGTACTCTGGAGCAGGATCGATTTGGAGGTGGATGGGTCCGGAATGGTCTAGGGCGGTTTGTCACAGCATCCTCTGAGCTTGTTGTCATTGCAGGCAATCTCAACGCTGTGCGCTACTGGGAAAACATCCTACTTCCTCATGTGGTACCCTTCCTGCAGGCTCATCCTGACATGACCCTGCAGCATGATAATGCCAACAGCCATACTGCTTGTTCTGTGTGTGATTTCCTGCAAGACAGGAATGTCAGTGTTCTGCAATGGCCAGCGAAGATCCCGGATCTCAATCCCATTGAGCATATCTTGGACCTGTTGGATCGGAGGGTGAGGGCTAGGGCCATTCCCCCCAGTAATGTCCGGGATCTTGCAGGTGCCTTGGTAGAAGAGTGGGGTAACATCTCATAACAATAACTGGCAAATATGGTACAGTCCATGAGGAGGAAATGCACTGCAGTACTTAATGCAGCTGGTGGCCCCACCAGATACTGACTCTTACTTTTGACCCCACTTTGTTCAGGGACACATTATTTAATTTCTGTTAGTCACATGTCTGTGGAACTTCTTTAGTTTATTTCTCAGTTGTTGAATCTTGTTGTGCTCATACAAATATTTAAACATTTTGTTTGCTGAAAATAAACGTAGTTGACAGTGAGAGGACGTTTATTTTTTTGTTAAGTTCATGTAAACATTTTTAAAGTGTCATTATTTAACTTCATATGGCTGCAGTAGTATGGAGTAGCTTGGATGAAAGGTGCCCAGAGGTGCCCAGAGTAAACGGCCTGCTCCTCAGTCCCAGTTGTTAATATATTCATATTATTATTAGTATTGGATAGAAAACACTCAGAAGTTTCTAAAACTGTTTGAATGATGTCTGTGAGTATAACTGAACTGATATGGCAGGCAGAAACCTGAGAAGAAATCCAAACAGTAAGTGGGAAATCTGAGGTTGGTCGATTTTCAACCCAGCCCCTATTGAATACACAGTGGGATATGAATAAAGTTGCACTTCCTAGGGCTTCCACTAGATGTCAAACGTCTTTAGAAACTTGAATAAAGCTTCTACTGTGTTGTGGAGCCGGATGGGAGCTCTTTGAGTCAGAGGTCTGGCAGAGAGTCAGGTCCTGCTCATGTGCATTTCACATGATAGCGACCTGAGTTTCATGGCTTCTCTACAGACATAGGAATTCTCCGGTTGGAACTTAATTGAACATTTATGATAACAACATCCTAAAGATTAATTCTATACTTAGTTTGACAAGTTTCTTTGACCTGTAATATAACTTTTTGAAGTTTTCATCCAACATTCGGATGGACCTGCACGAGCGTATGGATTTGTGTACTAAACGCGTAAAAAATAGTAGCTACTTGGACATAAATAATGGACATTATAAACAAATCAAGCATTTATTGTGGAACTAGGATTGATGGGAGTGCATTCTGATGAAGATCGTCGAAGTTAAGGGAATATTTATAATGTGATTTCTGATTTCTGTTGACTCCAACATGACGGATAATTTTATTTATTTTCTTGCATTTTCCGTTAAGTAAAAAAAAAAAAAATCTGACACAGTGATTGCATTAAGGAGAGGTATATCTATATTTCCATGTCTAACAATTGTATTTATCGACATTTATAATGAGTATTTCTGTAAAATGATGTGGCTCTCTGCAATATCACCGAATGTTTTTGGAACTAGTGAACACGTTATGTATACGCGCCAATGTATACTGAGATTTTATCAAACAAAACATACATGTATTGTGTAACATGAAGTCCTATTAGTGTCATCTGATGAAGATCATCAAAGGTTAGTGATTCATTTAATCTCTATTTGTGCATTTTGTGACTGAATTTTTCTGTGAGTTGGTAGTGACCTAACATAATCGTTTGTGGTGGTTTTGCTGTAAAGCCTATTTGAAATTGGACACTGTGGTGGGATTAACAACAAGATTACCTTTAAAACTGTATAAAATACATGTATGTATGAGGAATTTTAATTATGAGATTTCTGTTGTTTTGAATTTGGTGCCCTGCACTTTCACTGGCTGTTGTCATATCGATCCCCTTAACGGGATTGCAGCCCTAGCAAGTTTTAAACTGGCATTGTTTCAAGTGAATGGTGATCCATTTATTAAAGTGGCCAGTGATTAGGTCTCTATGTAGGCAGCAGCCTCTCTGAGTTAATGATAGCTGTTTAGCAGTCTGATGGCATTGAGATAGAAGATGTTTTTCAGTCTCTCGGTCCCAGCTTTTATGCACCTGTATTGACCTCGCCTTCTGGATGGTAGCAGTGTGAACAGGCAGTGGCTAGGGTGGTAGTTGTCCTAGATGATCTTTTTTGCCTTCCTGTGACATTGGGTGCTGTAGGTGTGATGGAGGGCAGGTAGTTTGCCCCCGGTGATGATTTGGGCAACACCTTCTGGAGAGCCTTGCAGGTAAAGGTGGTGCAGTTGCCTCACAAGTCCTCAACTGGCAGCTTCATTAAATAGTACCCACAAATACCAGTTTCAACGTCAACAGCGAAGAGGCGACTTGGGGCGTCTGGCCTTCTCGGCAATGTTGCAAAGAAAAAGCCATCTCTCAGACAGGCCAATCAAAATTAAAGATTAAGATGGGCAGACGAACACAGACACAACTCTGCCTAGAAGGCCAGCATCCCGGAGTCGCCTCTTCGCTGTTGACGTTGAGACTGGTGTTTTGCGGGTACTATTTAATGAAGTTGCCAGCTGAGGACTTGTGAAGCGTCTGTTTCCAAAACTAGACACTCTAATGTACTTGTCCTCTTGCTCAGTTGTGCACCGGGGCCTCCCACTCCTATTTCTATTCTGGTTAGTGCCAGTTTGTGCAGTTCTGTGAAGGGAGCGCTGTAATGAAACTGGCTCTCATGAGGACCGCAACAGGAAAGGATGACCCAGAGTTACCTCTGCTGCGGAGGATACGTTCATTAGAGTTACCAGCCTCAGAAATCGCAGCCCAAATAAATGCTTCAAAGTTCAAGTAACAGACACATCTCAACATCAGCTGTTTAGAGGAGACTAAGTCAATCAGGCCTTCATGGACAAATTGCTGCAAAGAAACTACTACTAAAGGACAACAATAAGATGAAGACTTACTTGGGCCAAAGACATAAGCTATGGACATTAGACTGGTGGAAATCTGTACTTTGGTCTGATGAGTCCAACTTGAGAGCCATGGTTCCAACCGCCGTGCCTTTTGTGAGACGCTGAGTAGGTGAACTGCGGATCTCCACATGTGTGGCTCCCACCGTGAATCATGGAGGAGGAGGTGTGATGGTGTGGGAGTGCTTTGCTACTTTGATACTGTCTGTGATTTAGTTTGAATTGATGGCAGACTTTACCAGCATGGCTACCACAGCTTTCTGCAGCGAAATGCCATCCCATCTGGTTTGCGCTTAGTGGGACTATCATTTGTTTTTCAACAGGACATTGACCAAACACACCACCAGGCTGTGTACACAATCACCCGACCTCAACCCAATTGAGATGGTTCTGGAGTTGGACCGCAGTGCGAAGGAAAAGCAGCCAACAAGTGATCATCATATGTGGGAACTCCTTCAAGACTGTTGGAAAAGCTTTCCAGATGAAGCTAGTTGAGAGAATGCCAAGGGTGCAAAGCTGTCATGAAGGCAAAGGGTGGCTACTTTGAAGCATCTAAAAAATAAAATATATTTTGATTTGTTTAACACTTTTTTGGTTTACTCCATGATTCCATACATGTTATTTCATAGTTTCGATGTCTTCACTATTATTCTGTAATGTAGAAAATAGTAAAAATAAAGAAATGCCCTTGAATGAGTTGGTGTGTATAACTTTTGACTGCTACTGTATATCTTTTACCTTGGAATGTTTACAAAAACGATTTATGTGTTGCTTTTGATACACTTCGTGTGCACTTAAAAAAAAAAAAATCTTTATAGAATACCAAACTGAGAAGGAAGACTTTAGTGTACTGTCTTTAAAACTCAATCATTCATCCCAAATGGCACCCTATTCCCGTTACAGTGCACTTCTTTTGACAAGGGCCAGTAGGGTGCCATTTGCGACACAGACAATGTGTCTGTTTTCAGAACGGGGCTGAGTTACAATTCCAAGTAACAGTTGTTTTATGTCAAGCTGTCAGAGAAAAGGACAGAGTTGTGCTTGGATGCTAGACTTCTACTTGTACAACGTCAAATACTTTTGAAAAATTCTTGCTGTACTGTTCCTTTTAGTTACTATGAAAATAGATCTTTGGTTGAATTTGTTTCTGTTCAAGGATACAACCACGGCTCTGTTTGCAGCCATTATAAATATTGAAACCCTCTCTCTTAACATTTTACATTTATTTCTCATTGGAGCTTGAAATTGATTTGAAGTTGGCTGAACGAAGACAAGCATTTGAACCCCTAGCAGCCCAGTGAGAGGAGAGATGAATTGGAAAGTGTTTTTGCTGAGAGAAGCTACATTCTGATAATGTTAGATTGATAAATGCTCGACACGTCTTACTACAGCGATTTTCTCTTTTCCCTGTTTGTGCTCAGTTGACAACGTTCGATTCAGACAGACACACTGCTTTCCAAGCTCTCTAGTTTGTCCTGTCTCAAACCAAAACAGAGTTGTGGGGAATATATGTAGTGTCTGCTGTGCTACTGGCTTATTTGTTATAAAAGGCTTGATTTATTTATACTTTCTTCCATTTTATTTATATTTTGTTATGCTCACGTCCGTATTACATACTGTTGCTCAATGTTTCAATGATCAACCTTTCAGATGGTTGGTGTTCTAGTCTAGTCATATCTTGGAAGTCAAGGAAAGTCTAGTATGCTTTGTGTTTCAGTCAGATGAGTTGATCAACAGAGTAGGAGTACTGATTTAGGATCCGCAATACCTTTTTAGTTCATAAATAAAGGGTTATATTGCCAGGGAAGACCTTATCATAGATCAGCTGTAATACTCTCAGATGCTAGATGCCTACATCAGACAGTAGTGATGGGGGGGGGGGAAATCAATACAGTTACATATGGCAATGTTATTTAAATTGTATTTTTGCTGCTGTTGGTTGCGTTGGCTAGCGCTATAGTCGGCTGTACCTGCGCCAAAACGCAAGAATGTTTCATCCTATAGCTTGTTCTCCATCTTCTTTTTAAATAGTGAGCCAACACGTTTTCAGCACTTCTATTTCCCTGACTGATCAAAACTGGTTTTCTAAATCTCCCTTTTGTGTCTCGGTAGCAGACATATAGAGAGCAATATGTTTGGAACATTAAATTGCAGTAAAATCACAATATCAAATCGCAATACATTTAGAATCGTGACAATCGCAATACATATCGGCACTTAAGTATCATGACAATATTGTATCGTGAGGTCCCTGGCAATTTCAAGCCCAATCAGACAGTCACACCATCAGTCATAATCACCACCAGATTTTCCTACTCTTCTCCCTCTCCAGCTGGCCATGACTCACCTCAGCCACCACCTGAACTTCGGCATGAAACCAGACCACGCCTGAAACTTCCTGTCCAACTGTGGCATCCGCCAGCCCAAGTATGGAGACAGGGAGGTCCTCCACATGTATATGATGAGGAAGAAGGGTGGGTACCTACAGTACAACACATACGTGCAGACACACACAGACACAGACGCACGCACACACACACACACCACACACACACTTCATCAATATTGATTAATGGATGTAACTTCTATCTATGCTGAATAACCAACCTCTCTCTGGTTGGTCAGGAATCAACACCTTGATCAACATTAAGTCTTGTATCAGACAAGACGACCCCTTCTCTCCAGGTAGACTCTACTTCCATAAGGAGGTCTACGCAATGTCACCAACCACTGATGCAATGGACATTCTTAATCCCTTATCTAATACAAATTTAGCAAATGCAAAGTCCCTAAATCAAGCAGTTGCTGTCCTGCAATGCCTCAGTGTGGGTAGGCCCTGCACTTATTTCCATGAGTGAGTTCTAAGAAATATCACAAACCACTGATGCAAGGGCCATTCTAATTCCAATACACCTTTGCATTGTGTGCTAATACATGTGTGCTATTAGATTTGTGAAGGTTTGAGACAGAATAAATACACTTGAGCAGAATGAATCAACTTGATTCAAACCGGTATAGGTCATATTTCAGGTCACTATTGGATTTTCACCTGTGATATTTGTCAGATTGTGTTGATTTGGTTTGTCTCAGAGACCTGTGGTTCCTGTGTAAATGTCTGATCTACTATAGACTGAGATGCCCATTAAATTATCTCTCCCTCCCTCATCTCTGTCTCTTTCTCCTCCCCACCTCCCTCCCTCTCTCTTTTTCTCTCACCATATATTCCTCTCTCGGTCTCTTTCCTCTCTCCCTGTCTCTCTCTCTTTCTCTCCTCAACCCCCCTTCACTCCTCATCTCTTTTTTTCTCTCTTCCAGGATCAATCACAACGAGCGGCTGGAGTTTCTTGGCGATGCCATTGTGGGGTTTCTCACCAGGTGAGATTTATGTCCGTCAGGTCCCTCGCTTTCATTTTTTTGACAGACACGTTTGCTAATCGAACATGGCGACGACTCTCTCCCCCTCTTCTCCTCCTTCCTCTTACTCTACTCTGTGATTTCACCCTTAATTGGGGATTGGGTTGTAATTTCACTACAGCCCTTTTCATAGGGCCTTACTGAAAGTCTCCATGACAACCAGCAATTAGCTGTGTAAATGCTGCGTGTGTTATTGACTGAGTCACTCCCAGGTGAGAGGGTACCGTTGTGGCCCAGGCACCACTCAGCGTGCACTGCCATACTACTAATTACATAGAGCTATTATTACTACAGTCACTACCTCCCTACCTAGCTACCTCTCTGCATCCCAAATAGTACCCTATTCCTTATGTAGCCATATGGGTCCTGGTCAAAAGTAATGTACTACATAGGGAATAGGGTACCATTTGGGACACAACTTTCTTTGGATAGAAAGATAGCTGGAGAGGGGAAATGTCTAGGCTAGCCCAGCTTAGCTCATTAGGTAGTTTCTGCACGTCAAATCATAGAAGCCTCACCGGGAAAAAGGTGAGCTGAGGGCTGCCCTGTTCATTTTAAAATGAAAACCTTCCTAGGGATGAGTTGTTGTTTTTCACTTCTCTCCGTTTTCCATTTCCGGCTGTTTGTTGTTAGAGATGAGAGCAAGTAATTTATTTCACCCCTGCCAATATATAGCCTTGGATAGACCTAGCCCCGACTGCAAGAGTTTGACTGTAATAGGAGTTGACCGTTAGGAGTGGATGGCTAGGAGTCCGTTTTAGCTGTTTTACCCAGCAGATATCTGCGTCCCAAATGGCACCCTATTCCATTTACAGTGCACTACTTTTGACCATAGCCCTCAGTGAACTATAAAGCAGATACGGTGCCATTTGGGATTCAGCCATGGATGGAGTGAGTGAGGAAGGAAAGGGGTGGTTAACTGCTGTTTCTGTGGACTTGGGCAGTTCCTCTCATCTTGTGTTGCTCCTCTTCTGATGTAGGCATTCATAAGGACCCGTTCAGCCCACGCAACTCGCTTTGGCCCTCCTCAGAGCTGTGAATAATGTATCACCCTCTTGTCTAGTTAACTGATGAAGCAAATCCAGTTAACCACCCTTGCTTCCCCTGGCAGGCACTGGACCTGCTCTGGACCACTCTACCTACCTCTTTCTCGCTCTCTCTCCCTATCTCTCTCTATTTTCCCCTCTTCCTCACTCGCTCCCTCCATTCCAGCACTGCAGTCTCCTGGACTGAACAATTCTGAAACCGGAGTACCAGGAGCTGGGGATATAGAATATTTAGGTGTAAAATAGCAAGTGTGCTGAATTGGGATAAGGTGTTTTATTCGTCTTGATCTTGTATGGCCATTTGATGCCATGTTGATTCATCACAGGCATATGTACCTACTGCCAAGGAATAATAATTAGTGGTAGGGAGAGATAAATTAACCTAAGGAACAGAACATCACTACATCACTCACACACATCAGAAACCACCAATGGATAACCTACAACCATTCATTGAGCCTTGTGTTTTTCAAAATGCCTGTACTGGTGGCAGTAATAGCTTTCCTTAAATGTATCATGCAACAAGATAGAACTGCCAAAGGGGGAGGAGTTGCAATCTACTGCAGAGATGGCTTGCAAAGTTCTGTCATACCTTCCAGGTCTATGCCCAAAAAGTTTGAGCTTCTAATTTAAAAAATGAATCTCTCCAGAAATAAGTCTCTCACTGTTGCCGCCTGTTATAAACCCACTCAGCTCCCAGCTGTGCCCTGGGCACCATATGTGAATTGATTGCCCCCCACCTATCTTCAGAGTTTGTTCTGTTAGGTGACCTAAACTGGGATATGCTTAACACCTCAGCAGCCCTACAATCTAAGCTAGATGCCCTCAATCTCACACAAATTATCAAGGAAACCACCAGGTACAACCCTAAATCCATAAACATGGGCACCCTCATGGATAATATCCTGACCAACTTGCCCTCCAAATACACCTCTGCTATTTTCAATCAGGATCTCAGCGATCACTGCCTCGTTGCCTGCATCCGCTATGGGTCCGCGGTCAAACGACCAGCCCTCATCACTGTCAAACGCTCCCTAAAACACTTCTGCAACCTGGCCCAGGTATCCTGGAAGGATATTGACCTCATCCCGTCAGTCGAGGATGCCTGGTCGTTCTTTAACCCTTTCATGCGTGAGTTCCAATATCTCTAACGGTCGCCCCAGCGTGAGTTTTTTTATGCACGTGATGTTAGAATGTTCTCTCCATTCCAGAATGTGATTGATATGTAACAGTACATTTGATCCGCGCTGCCCTCAAACTAAAGCACGCAGCCTGTTTATATTTATACGTTGTTTCAACTTCAATTTCAAATTATTTTCTAACAAGTTTTTATTTTCTAAAAACAGTTTGAATTTAGGTGTGTTCCACCTCCTCATTCATTCACATAAAAATTACATTTTTGGGACATTTCTGACACGGACAAAATTCCCCAAGCACTTCCCAATTGTTTGTGCAGTTCACGTCTGCAGACATTTGCTCATCTCCCGTCAGAACAAGATCTGCACACGTGTTCACATTTTCATTCCACATTTCTATTGTAGCGTACTGTATGTATGGAGCATGATATATTTGTGTATATTCTTATCACCGCGGACACGTGAGGTAATTTTACTAATTTTATAACCTTTATGGTGTTATAGTCAATCATGCTTATGTAGCCACATTCTTCTATTAGCTCTGTAAAACAATGCTAATTGCGTCAGAGAAGTATTATCTTGTGTTGCATTTTGAAGCTACATGGCCTTATGACTCCCAAGTGGTGCAGCGGTCAAAGGCACAGCACATCAGTGCTAGAGGCGTCACTACAGACTCCCTGGTTCAAATCCAGGCTGCGTTTCTATCAAAGTAAGTTCCTTATTACATTATAATAGTTTCCGTGTGCCGTTTCTGCTGTAGCTCACTGTATGTATGGATCATAATATATTCCTTATAACTGCGGACACGTGAGGTAACGTTACACATTTTATAACCTTTATGGTGTTATAGTCAATCATGCTTACGTAGCCACATTATTCTATAAGCTCTGTATAACATTGCTAGTTGCGTCAGAGAACTATTAACTTGTGTTGTATTTTGAAGCTACCCTGGCCTTATGACTCCCAAGTGGCTCAGCGGTCTATGGTACTACATCTCAGTGCTAGATGTGTCACTACAGACACCCTGGTTCAAATCCAGGCTGTATCACAACTGGCTGTGATTGGGAGTCCAATAGTGCAGTGCACAATTGGCTCAGCGTTGTCCGAGTTTGGCCGGTGTAGGCCATCATTGTAAATAATAATTAGTAAATAAATTACTTGCCTAGTTAAATAAATAATAAATATGACCATGGTATGTTTATTTGGTCTATTCAGCATAGCTCTGTTCTGCCCTGCCTTGCAGGGGTCAAAAGTTTCTTACTGTTATAACTCAAATCTGTGATTTTGTCAATGCAATAAACTATTTTTTATAGCAGTGTTTATTATGTTACTTCTTTGTAGTATTGTTTTATTGCTATATCCTTATATTGTAATCTAATGAATATTTCCTCTTTATTCTGTACTTTCAGAAACCACAAACATTATTTGCCAATATCATAACTGGAGCTGGACATCTTTGGAGCTGAAGAATGAGGACAGCTTTTGTATGCTAACGTACACTCCTTAACAGTTTTACTGGATGAAAACACAGCAAGAAAACACATATGCCAATATGTAATAGTCATCTATTTTATTGCAGTATTGGTAGTTGTTGTTTTACTAGAGGACAAAAATCTGAATATGCATAACCCATATTTAATATCCATGCAGTGACTGAACAACAACTGCATTTCCACCCCCATCTCTAAAGGCATAGTATCATGGCTGGTCACCTGTCAAGTCACCTGTCAGGTCAGTCAGTCAATGGATTTGTATGTGAACTGTACATCCAATTACAAAAATACCTTGTTCAGTAATCATCTCACTGTTAGTTGGTGGTGAACTATGTGGCCGTTGAGGACAGCAGTGTTGATCAAACGGAAAATATCTTCTTATACCACTTTGTCGTTTTCCAAGTGTATTCCACAAAGCTGTTTATCATGTCCGCCTTATCCACGGCCCCCATTTTGAGGTTATAATCAAGCACGCAGTCTGTTTTTTTTCTCTCTCTCGTCAGGTGGTCCACCTTCCCTGTGGCCGACATGGTTGCTGTATGGACAGTGGAGAGGACATGGACGTCTCGCTTGTCATGCCACTTTACTGCCAGCTGTTGACCGTTCTCCTGGAACTCCACCTCCCCTCTCTGCATCTTCCTGCATCCGAATGCCGGCATCCCCTTCCTGTTCGACCTGACTGTGCCACGGGCCCCTGTGCCGTTGGAGAGCAGATGCTGGAAGGATGTGGGACTGCTGTACCAATTGTCCACGCACAAAGTGTGTCCCTTGCCGAGATGAGGAGCCAGCATGGTCATCACCACGGACCCTGACACCCCAAGCCCCTCATAATGTTTGATGACAGTGGTGGACCCTGTGTAAACTATAATGTCCTGGACAAATCCTGTCTTCACGTCGCACATGACAAAGAACTTGACTCCAAACCTGTGCCTTTTGGAGGGAATATATTGACGGAACTCCAGCCTACCTTTCCATAACATAAGGGACTCATCAATGCATAGGTCCTTGTATGACACAAAGACCCGACCAAATGATGATGTCAGGCTGATAAGAACATTTCTTATTTTGTATAACGGGTCACTTAGGATGGCAGTAGCATTGTTGACGAAATGCAGGCATCGCAGCAGAACTAGGAAGCAGTCTTGGGAAAAGAGGGTGGCAAAGAAGGGAGTTGCAAACATAGGGTCTGTGTTCCAGTATTCTCTTAGGGAGTTCTTCTTTACTATTCCCATGAGAAGTACTGTCACCAGGAAGGTATACATTTCACTAATTGTGGTTGTCACCCATTTAGCGAGTTTCCCCCTCACTCCTGGCTCTCTCTTCTCCTGTAGATCTAAGGCATAGAGATTGGTCTCCTCAACTATGTCTCCCACCAGCTCCTCTGTCAGAAACAACTTGAAGCACTCTGCCTCAGTTGGAAATGGCAAGGGGCGTTGCACTCCAGACTGGGACTCGTCAAAGCAAACAGCAGGGCCAGGAGGGGTGAAATTACTGGTGGCCTTCCAGCTACCACAGAACTCCTGTACTTCTTCCACTGTCGGTCTGCCTCCATCACCACCAGCATTTTCAAAGGGACCTGGTACTTCGTCAGTGGACAAGGGAAATTCAGATTCAGGGTTCTCAATGGCTACACGGTTGGGGGGCAGCTCCTCACTGTCACTGTCAGAATCTCATTCCTGACTTTCATACTCAGACTCATTGTCAGAATATTTCCACATTTGTGAGTTGTCTCCTTTTTAAATACATTGTTAATGCTACAGCTTAGCTCACTAGCTACATACATAAACAACAACACTGAATGGCGCAGAGTGGGAGGTTACGTGGTTGACTACCGGCACGCGCCACTTGTATCAATAAATCACTATCAGAAAATGTTTTGTGTGGCAATTATTTGTGTATTTACGGTTTAATTCACATGTTTTCAATTCTAGGTGAAAAATCATGCATTCTGATTCTTGCACAGATTGTAATGGGCACATATTATGTGTGTAAAATACTTTTTTGAAGGTTGTACTGATTATGATGAGCTAAGCTTATTCCAGCTGTGTAGCCATGTTTTTTGACATACAATGCATTCTGGGTTTCATGTCTGTTTGACCAAAGATGTTATAACAAAATGAGGTGAGTAAGAGTTCACTAATTTTTTGAGGACTTCCGGAAATTAATGGTGGGATGTGAACGACGGTAGATGACACACCCCTTCAACATAAACAGACCAAACTCATCTTGTCCTCTCTTATTATCTTCGGTTTCTGTGAGGAAAAAATGCATGGCTGCGCGTTGAAACTAATCGTCGGATTACTTTCGATTTCTATAAAGTGTTTTACCTAGTTATTTCGATCAATGGTGAGCTCACCCATGATGTGATTAATTATACATAGTAATTGCTATTAGCTAATTCATATTGCAGTTTATGTCAGCCGGGAGTTAGAAAATATGACTGTGTTAGGTCAATCTTTCCTCAGTTGGCGCTAGGACAAATGTAGCCTACATTTTTCCGGTTAGGATGATTGTGTTATGCTATATTTACTTCTGTGAATATCTGAACATTGCATCCAAAGATAAACTGCTGACATTATGGACATAACTTTGTAAGGACTGTGTTTGTGTAAATAGTTTCTGAAAAAAGTGTGGCCATCTCAAACGCTGATTGTTGTGTCATTTGAAACTGCCGTTCTAAGCGAGCATTCTAAACGAGTGTTCTAATCACACGGGTGTGATCGTAAGCTTCAGGGACCACTGTAGAACGATCACACCCGTGTGATGGTACGTGTGAAAGGTTTCAAAGCAATTTCCTCACCGTCTTAAATAAGCATGCCCCTTTCAAAAAATGCAGAACTAAGAACAGATATAGCCCTTGGTTCACTCCAGACCTGACTGCCCTTGACCAGCACAAAAACATCCTGTGGCGGACTGCAATAGCATCAAATATTCCCCGCGATATGCAACTGTTCAGGGAAGTCAGGAACCAATACACAAAGTCAGTTAGGAAAGCAAAGGCTAGCTTTTTCAAACAGAAATGTGCATCCTGTAGCTCTAACTCCAAAAAGTTTTGGGACACTGTAAAGTCATTGGAGAACAAGAGCACCTCCTCCCAGCTGCCCACTGCACTGAGGCTAGGCGACGCAGTCACCACCGATAAATCCATGACAATCGAAAATGTCAATAAGCATTTCTCTATGGCTGGCCATGCTTTAATCCTGGCTACAGCAACTCCGGCCAACAGCTCCGCAACCCTCGCAGCTACTTGCCCGAGCCTCCCCAGCTTCTCCTTCACCCAAATCCAGATCGCAGATGTTCTGAAAGAGCTGCAAAACCTGTACCCATACAAATCAGCTAGGCTAGACAATCTGGACAGTCTCTTTCAAAAATTATCCCTGCCATTGTTGCAACCCCTATTACCAGTCTGTCAACCTCTCTTTCATTTCGTCCGAGATCCCTAAAGATTGGAAAGCTGCCTCGGTCATCGCCCTCTTCAAAGGGGGTGACACTCTAGACCCAAACTGTTACAGACCTATATCCATCCTGTCCTGCCTTTCTAAAGTATTTGACAGCCTAGTTAATAAACAGATCACTGACCATTTCGAATCCCACCGTACCTTCTCCACTGTGCAATCCGGTTTCCGAGCTGTTCATGGGTGCACCTCAGCCATGCTCAAAATACTAAACGATATCACAACCGCCATCGATAAAAGACAGTCAGCTCACTGGTCACGATAACAACACCCATCCGTAGCACACGCTCCAGCGAGTCCATCTCACTGGTCATCCCCAAAGCCAACACCTCCTTTGGCCGCCTTTCCTTCCAGTTCTCTGCTGCCAGTGACTGGAACGAATTGCAAAAATCGCTGAAGCTGGAGACTTACATTTCCCTCACTAACTTTAAACATCAGCTATCTGAGCAGCTAACCGATCGCTGCAGCTGTACATAGTCCATCTGTAAATAGCCCACCCAATCTACCTACCTATCTACCAATCTATCCACATATTGTTTTTATTTATTTTTGCTGCTCTTTTGCACACCAATATCACTACTTACACACCATCATCTGCTCATCATCATCTGCTCATCTATCACTCCAGTGTTAATCTGCTAAATTGTAATAACTTTGCGACTATGGCCTATTTATTACCATACCTCGTCATACCATTTGCACATACTGTATGTATACTTTTTTTCTATTGTGTTATTGACTGTACGCTTGTTTATTCCATGTAACTCTATGTTGTTTCTGTCATACTGCTTTGCTTTATCTTGGCCAGGTCGCAGTTGTAAATGAGATCTTGTTCTCAACTAGCCTACCTGGTTAAATAAAGGTGAAATAAAAAATAAAAAATAAAAAAACAAATACGTACTTACCATATGAGCAAGAAATCTGAGAACAGCAAAACAACAATGTGCCGTAATCTACCCATGCTCTGGCTGTTTCAACATAGAGTAGTACTACTACTGAAGCAGGACTTTCATTCATTAATAGCAGCTTGACATGTAACAGTCACACTTCATTTCTTGGGGATTAATGATTAACCAGTGGAAGCAATGAAGAACAATTAAAACCACTGTTCAAAACGAATGTTTGTACTAAAGGTTTTAAGGTCCATACAGAGATTGGCTACATAGCTACACATCCATAGGGATACAGGTATTTGTAGCCTCCTCTACACAATAAGCAAGAAAAGAGTTGGCTAGGTTACTTCAGCTGCATTGTATGGAAAATATGTTCAAACACCAATGTTAACGTTACTACAATAAAGAACAATGGCAAGTGTTTGAATTAGACTTTTTTTTTATGAACAGCAAGGCAAGCTTACAAAATTGTACATTCAATTTGCAGTAAACGTTTAAGCTAGATTCTTTACATCCACTGGGTTTCACAAGATGACAGACTGGTTTGTTCAGGAGGACCTAAAACATTAAACAACAGAAATTGCAATTCATACTAATGTCAAACTCCCATATAGCCAGCTAAATGTATAACCAGATGATTAATGTTAGCTGGTCAGCTAGCTTGTAAAATAGTTATTTTCATAATTTAACTTTATGACAAAAAAACATACGCATTATTGTTTCTCTACATTAACAAATACATAATTGAAATTAATGAATTATTTTAAGAATTATGTATTCCAAATGTGATATATTGCCGTTTGATCACAATGCCCTGACGAATAGACCTTTTGAAAAAGCCACACCTGGTATTGGTCCAACGTTTTGGAGAATGTGGACAAAGAACAGTAATGAAAATGTAGGCTAGCTGGTTGCCTGAACACAGCTGTGGTTCTGGTAGACTTCGACCCATTGTCAGCCATTTAAGATCTAATGGGTCTGTGGTTGGTTACCTGCACACAGCTGGGGATCTGTAAACCATCGTCGGCAATCTTGGATCTAATTGGTCTTTAGTTGCCTGCACACAGCTGGAGATCTGTGGCCCACCAGGGGCCATCTTGGATCTAACAGCTCAGTCTGTGTGCTTCCTGTCTTCACAGTGTCCATCTTTACTACCGGTTCCCCTGTCTGGAAGAAGGAGGCCTGGCCACCTACAGAACAGCCATTGTACAGAACCAGCACCTGGTTATGCTAGCGAAGGTGAGAGTTGTACCCTTTTTGGGGGAAGTTTCACGGACACAGATTAACTCTGGTCCTATTAAAGCAAGACCTATTCAAGACCAAGACCGGAGCAAATCGAGTCAGAGTCAAGACCAACAGCGGGGGCGGGATGGGGACAAGGGGTTCGAGACAGAGTCAAAACCAAGACTAGAAAAATGTGAGTCCAATTGAAGATCATGTTTGTAAAATCGCCACCATAATAAGAGTTAAAAATATCCAGTATTTCTGTGTTCATATTTCAGAAGAACATATGGATTCTTTAGACATTCAGAATGGTTAAACAATGCAAGCTGAGGGAAAATAGAGCCGCTCTACAAATGATTAGTAACCCAAACACAGTGGGAACAATGAGAAAATCCCCAAATCCAGATGTGCTAAGCTAATAAACGTACCCAAGATGACTCAAAGCTGTAATCGCCGCCAAAGGTGCTTCTACAAAGTATTGACTCTGGTGTGAAATGTTATGTAAATGAGATATTTCTGTGTTTTCTTCTCAATACCTTTGCAGAAATGTCTAAAAACATGTTTTCACTTTGTCCTTATGGGGTATTTTGTGTAGATTACAGGCCCCTTACAGTGTGTGTGTACTGTAGCTGAGTGCCATACAGAACAATACAAGCATTCTGCTACATTCGCAATAACATCTACTAAATATGTGTATGAGACCAATAAAGTTTGATTTGATTTGAGAGACAGGTTGACATTTATTATTTTCCTTAGATAGGCCAGCTGCAATGTCAAAATGTGCTATATTGTAAAAATGTATTTAAAAAAGTTTTAGGTTTGGGCAAGACATTAGGGTTAGCAGGCAGCTTTTTTTTCACCACCTCAACCATCTCTGTATCGGACAAATATCAAAGTGTCAGTTATCAAAGACAAAAATATGGTCAGGAGAAACGGTGATTGTGTTATTTGCTCCCATAATTGTGTGTTATAGTAATTGTGTGTTATAGTATGATGGAAATTAAGCTATCCTGCTAGCCTGAACTAGTCAACCAGGTCAGAAAACTGTTATTGTTCGCAGTACTGCATGGCATAGATTGTGACTGTATGTGTTGGTACAGTATGTTTCGTGCTTTGCCAGAAAATTGAGCTGAATCGCTTCATGTTTTATGTGCACAGACCAGACCTCTACAGGGAGTCAGACCTGAGACCCGCCATGGCCACCTGCTTTGAAGCCCTCATAGGTGAGTGTGTCCATCCATATGTCTCTGTAATTCACAGGTGTGTGTGTGTGCGTGACCATGCTCGAACCAGAGTGTTGTATCCAGGTCAGTGTGTATGTGTGTGCAGTATAACTCCCGTCAGGTCCAGACACATTAAGCAGCTTTATTGATCTCTCTATAGATGGGCTTTGACCTCTGGCTGGACAGGCAGTCCCTAGAGTACCACATACACACACATATACACACACACACCCCACACAGACTAAGCTGTCTGTAGGGACAGTCTCCTCTCTATCCCCCTTGGGCGGCAGGCAACAGTAGGGGAGCTAAGAAGCGCTCGGTCCTGGCGAGTGTGCAGTGTCGGCAGCTTTCCCATCTTATCACCATCTTGATTAAACCATTTCAGCCATTCCTCCACTCCCCTGATAGGCAATGGAGATTACGTCCCAAATGGCAACCTACTCCCTATATTGTGCACTACTTTTCATCAGGGCCATGTGGGTTTCCCGATTGGCTCTGGTCAAAGTAGTGCACTGTGTAGAAAATAGGGTGCCATTTGGGACACAGTTGGGTGGCTTTAAAAAGAAGAGACAAAATTAAAGTGGGCAAGAAATGAGAGGCAAACATTGTTGAGAGTAGTGCTGTATTGCGTCTTGGATCGGAGTGGTCCCTCGCCTTTCTCTGGGCCCCGGGGCCCCCAACCATACTTGTTCATATTGGCTGCGAGATCAGCTTAGTAATCTATTCCATCCCATAGCTGCTCAGAGAGAGAGAGAGATCGAGAGAGCGAGAGAGAGAGAGACTCATCCTCTCATTTCTTCTCTCTTTCTATATTTTTACATAGAATTTCAAAGCAAGTGACAGAAAATAAACTAAAAGGAACTATACAGGGGAAATAAACAATCCTCCCAAAAACGATATGTTGGTATTTCTTTCAAAATACTGCAAAACGCAGCATCATACGGCTTTGATGATGGATTTTGCATCATTTGTCTGTATTTTGAAATGTACATATCTTGAAAACTTGATTGCTGACAATGGACTAATGAATCAAACATAGTTTTGGTGTGGAATTTTCCTTTCACAATGAACACTACACTCACAATTTTTTTTAAAAGAATATAGATGTTTCAAATGTCATTACTGTGCATGTACAGTGTTGCAACTATGTGCAAATAGTTGAAGTACAAAAGGGAAAATAAATATAGGTTGTATTAACAATGGTGTTTGTGCTCTGCCGATTGCTCTTTTCTTGTAGTAATAGGTCACACATCTTGCTGCTGTGGTGACACACTGGCATTTCGCCTAATATATATTCAAGTTTATTAAGATTAGATATGTTTTCAAATTCTTTATGGGTCTGTGTCATTTGAGGGAAATATGTGTCTCTAATAAGCTCATACATTTGGCAGGAGGTTAGAAAGTGCAGCTCTGTTTCCACCTAATTGTGCAGGAATTGTACACATAGCCTGTCTTCTCTTGAGAGCCAGATCTTCCTATGTTGACCTCTTTCAATGGCAAAACCATGCTTACTGAGTCTGAACATAGTCAAAGTTTTTTGAAATTTTAGACTCAGTCACAGTGTTCAGGTATTCTGCCACTGTTTATTTTTTGTTTAGTGCCAAATAAAATTCCAGTTTGTGTGAAGTAATTATCTTTTTGTTTTCTCATGATTTGGTTCGGTCTAATTGTGTTGCTGTCTTGGGGCTCTGTGGGGTCTGTTTGTGTCTGTCAACAGAGTCCCAGTACCATCTGGCTAAGGGGTCTCTTCTGCAGGTGCATCTCTCTGTAAGTGAGGGCTTTGTTATGGAATGTTTGAGAATCACTTATTCTTTTTAGGTGGTTGTAGAATTTAATAGCTATTTTCTGGGTTTTTGATAATTAGCGGGAATCACCCTAATTCTGTTCAACATGCATTATTTGGTGTTTTGCGTTGTACACTGAGGATGGTTTTGCAGAATTCTGCTTTTTTGTGTTTGTCCCATTTTGTGAATTATTGGACCTCACAACCATAGAGGACAATGGGTACTATAACTGATTCAAGTATTTTTTTTTGCTAGGTCCTAATTGAGATGCCAAATTTTATGTTCCTTTTGATGGCGTAGAAGGCCCCTCTTGCCTTGATCGTTCACAGCTTTGTGGAATTTACCTGTGGTGCTGATGTTTAGGCAGAGGTACAATAGGCATAGTTTTTTTGTGCTAGCGGTGTCTAGGTGGAATTTGTATTTGTGGTCCTTTTTTTTGGAATAGCATTATTTTTTGTCTTATTGAGATTAACTGCCAGGGCCCAAGTCTGACAAAATATATGCAGAAGATCTAGGTGCTGCTCTAGGCCCTCAACTGCAAACAGTAAACATTTGACTTCAGAGTCTAGTGGGGTAAGGTTGGGTGCTTTAGACTATTCTAGAGCCTTCGCCAATTCGTTGATATAAATGTTGAAGAGGGTAGGGCTCAAGCTGCGTCCCTGTCTATTCAAACAACCACACACTTGTTGTTTCTATAAATGTATTTTATAATGCTGTATGTATTCTTCCCAACACCGCCTTCAATCAATTTGTATATCAGACTTTCATGCCAAATTGAGTCAAGCTTTTTTTTAAATCAGCAAAGCATGAGCAGACTTTACTTTTGTTTTGCTTTGTTTGTTAGTTTGTCAAGAAGGGTGTGCAGGGTGAATATATAGTCTGTTGGACTGTAATTTGGTAATTGATTATGTATATGTTTTTGCTGTTTGTTATTTGTTGTAAGGCCAAAAAGATTGGAGAAGTGTTTTACCTATTTTACATGACCAAAAGTATATGGACACCTGCTCGTCGAAAATCTCATTCCAAAATCATGGGCATTCATATGGAGTTGGTCCCCCCCTTTTCTTCTATAACAGCTTCCACTCTTCTGGGAATGCTTGCCACTAGATGTTGGAACATTGCTGCGGGGTCTTGCTTCCATTCAGCCACAAGCATGAGGTCGGCCACTGGCTTGTCGTCAACGTTCCAATTCATCCCAAAGGTGCTCGATGGAGTTGAGGTCAGGGCTCTGTGCAGGCCAATCAAGTTCTTCCACACTGATCTTGACAAACCATTTCTGTATGGACCTCACTTTGTGCACGGGGCATTGTCATGCTGAAACAGGTAAGGGCCTTCTCCAAATTGTTGTCACAAAGTTGGAAGCACATAGTCATCTAGAATTGAATTGTATGCTGTAGAGTTCCATTCACACGAACTAAGGAGCCTAACCTGAAACACATAAAACAGCCCCAAACCATTATTCCTCCTCCACTTAACTTTACAGTTGGTACTATGCATTCGGGCAGGTAGCACTATCCTGGCATCCACCAAATCCAGATAAGTTTATCGGACTGCCAGATGGTGATGCATGATTCATCACTGCAGAGAATGCAGTTTCCACTGCTCCAGAGTCCAAAGGCGGCGAGCTTTACACCACTCCAGCCCACACTTGGCATTGCGCATCTTAGGCTTGTGTGCTGCTGCTTGGCCATTGAAACCCATTTCAGTGAGTGTTGCAACAAAAAACAGATGATTTTTACGTCCTACTCTCTTCAGCACTCTCTGTTCCCATTCTGTGAGCTTGTGTGGCCTACCACTTAGGGGATGAGCCGTTGTTGTCCAAGACGTTTCCACTTCACAATAACAGCACTTACAGTTGACCGGGACAGCTGTAGCAGGGCATACATTTGTATGAACTGACTTGCTGAAAAGGTAACAATCTATGATGGTACCACGTTGAAAGTCACTGAGCTCTTAAGTAAGACCATTCTACTGCTAATGTTTGTCTATGGAGATTGCATGACTGTGTGCTCGATTTTATATCCCTGTCAGCAATGGGTGTGGCTGAAATAGCCAAATCCACTAATTTGTAGGGGTGTCCACATACCTTTGTATATATAGTGGATATATCTTCTTGTTGTTGTCTGTTTAGTGTGTTCCAATTTTACCAGAAGTGGTTTGATTCTATGGATTCTTCAGTAACTGGTTTCTGACATGCTGTTCTTAATTTGTCCTTACTGTATTTCTACTGTTTTTAGTGTTTCACTATAGTGAAGGCGTAGGCTCAGGTTTTCTGGGTCTCTGTGTTTTTGTTTGGATAGGTTACGTAATCTCTATCTTATGTTTTATCTTATGTTTTTGCCTTCATCAAAACATTTGTCATCGCTGGTAATTTTCATAGGTTGTCTGGTTTAAATATTTACATTTGATAGGGAAGCTGAAATATACTGTTTAGGTTTCTACTGTCAAGTTTACACCTTCCCTTTTGCAGCGAATTTTTTTCTTCCAGAAGTAGTCTGTTTTCTGGTAGGTTTCTCCAAAACTTTCCATCAATCTATGGCATTTCTTTATAGTACGTGTTTTGCTCAGCTCTGATGCCTCATGATTGAGTATTGCTTTATTGAAGTAGGCTGTGATTTTTCTGAGGTGTCAGTGATCTGTCAGGGGTGTCAGTGGGCTGACTGAAAGGTCTGAGAGGCTCTGGGTTCAGGTTGGTGATAAAGTAATCTACGGTACAGTGCTGCTGACAAGAGATGAGATGTACAGTTGAAGTCGGAAGTTAACTTCTTATGGCTGGGGTAGTATTGAGTAGCTTGGATGAATAAGGTGCCCAGAGTAAACTGCCTGCTACTCAAGCCCAGTTGCTAATATATGCATAATATTATTAGTAGTAGATTTGGATAGAAAACTCTGAAGTTTATAAAACTGTTTGAATGATGTCTGTGAGTTTAACAGAACTCATATGGCAGGCAAAAACCTGAGAAAAATCAAACCAGGAAGTTGGAAATCTGAGGTTTGTAGTTTATCAACTCATTGCCTATCCAATATACAGTGTCTATGGGGTCATATTGCACTTCCTAAGGCTTCCACTAGATGTCAACAGTCAAATACATTTTAAACTCAGTTTTTCACTATTCCTGACATTTAATCCTAGTAAAAATTCCCTGTTTTAGGTCGGTTAGTATCACCACTTTATTTTAAGAATGTGAAATGTCAGAATAATAGTAGAGAAAATTATTTATTTCAGCTTTTATTTCTGTCATCACATTCCCAGTGGGTCAGAAGTTTACATACACTCAATTAGTATTTGGTAGCATTGCTTTTAAATTGTTTAAGTTCGGTCAAACATTTCGGGTAGCTTTCCACAAGCTTCCCACAATAAGTTGGGTGAATGTTGGCCCATTCCTTCTGACAGAGTTGGTGTAACTGAGTCAGGTTTGTAGGCCTCCTTGCTTGCACACATATTTTCAGTTCTGCCCACACATTTTCTATGGGATTGAGGTCAGAGCTTTGTGGTGGCAACTCAAGTACCTTGACTTTGTTGTCCTTATGCCATTTTGCAACAACTTTGGAAGTATGATTGGGGTCATTGTCCATTTGCAAGACACATTTGCAACCAAGCTTTAACTTCCTGAATGATGTCTTGAGATGTTGCTTCAATACATCCACATTACTTTCCTCCCTCGTGATGCCATGTGTTTTGTGAGGTGCACCAGTCCCTCCTGCATCAAAGCAACCCCACAACATGATGCTGCCACCCCCGTGCTTCACGGACTGGATTATCTTCTTCGGCTTGCAAGCCTCCTCCTTTTCCCTCCAAACATAACGATGGTCATTATGGCCAAACAGTTATATTTTTGTTTCATCAGACCAGAGGACATTTCTCCAACAAGTAGGATCTTTGTCCCCATGTGCAGTTGCAAAACGTAGATTTTATTTTTATGGCGGTTTATCAGAAGTGGCTTCTTCCTTGCTGAGCGGCCTTTAGGTTACGTTGATATAGGACTCGTTTTATTGTGGATATCGTTTTACTTGTGGAGGTCTACAATTTTTTTCTGAGATCTTGGTTGATTTCTTTTGATTTTCCCATGATGTCAAGCAAAAAGGCACTGAGTTTGTAGGTTGGCCTTGAAATACGTCCACAGGTACACCTCCAATTGACTCAAATTATGTCAATTAGCCTATCAGAAGATTCTAAAGCCATGACATCATTTTCTGGAATTTTCCAAGCTGTTTAAAGGCACAGTCAATTTAGTGAATGTAACTTTCTGACCCACTGGAATTGTAATCCAGTGAATTATAAGTGAAATATTCTGTCTGTAAACAATTGTTGGAAAAGTTACTTGTGTCATTGACAAGGTAGATGGCCTAACTGACTTGCCAAAACTCTAGTGTGTTAACAAAAAATGTGTGGAGTGGTTGAAATACAAGTTTTAATGACTCCAACCTAAGTGTTCGTAAACTTCTGACTTCAACTGTAGTTTTACCTGCAGTTGGAGTCCCCTCAAAGCCTATTGAATATGTACAGTGCCAGGTTGTGCCTAGGGGGGCATCTGGTGTAAGCCTCTTAGGTCATAGGATATGGCTTGGGTGGGTGTAATAGTGGGAGTTGAGCCTTTTCCTGTTCTCACAGCCTGGGCATATGTGTAGCATGTCATGATGAGGTCCTTGCTGCAAGGGGGCAGGGGGCAGAAGGGGCGTAGGCCTGATCTTTCTCCATCTCTACATGTCTCTCTTTCTCTCATGCTATCTGTATAAGAGAAAGTTTGATGCCCACCTGTTTATTCAGTGTAATCTCTGTCATCTCAATTTCTGTTTTAAGCTCCAAGGGCTCTTGAAGACCCCTTTGTCCTGCTGTCTCTCTCTTTTCAATTCAGAAAGATTTAATTGACATGGTAGACCTATGTTTAAATTGCCAAAGCACATGAAATTAACAAAAATGAGAAGAAACAAACTTCAAAACAAAAAAACAATTAGAACATTGCGCTCAAATGTTTCAAACAGATAAAGACATTTCAAATGTTATGTTATCAGCTGTGTACAGTGTTATAAAAATGTGCAAATATTTGAAGCATAATTGGTTGGGAAAATAAATCTACATACTGGTTGTATTTACAATGTTGTTTGTGCTCTCAAGGCAACAGGTAAAAATTCTTACTGGGAATTTACCAATGTTAGATATGTTTTAAAATTCTTTGGTGGTCTGTGATTTGCAGCTCTGTTTCCACCTCATTTTATGGGCAGTGTGCCCATAGCTGGTCTTTTCTCGAGAGTCAGGTCTGCCTATGGCGGCCTTTCTTGACAGTAAGGCTATGCTCTCTTAGTCTGTACTGGGTCAAGGATTTTCTTAATTTTGTTTCAGTCAGTGGTCAGGTTTTCTGCCACTGTGTACTCTCTGACTCTTTCCAGTGTGTCAAATAGTTATCGTAACATTTTTTCATGATTTCACAATTGAATGTCACGTGCACAGTGAGTACAGTGAAATGCCTTTCTTACAAGCTCTAAACACAATAACAATGCAATACTAAAAATAACATAAGTTAGAACAATAACACACAAGAAACAGAAATAAGAAAAACACTACAGTGCATTCAGAAAGTTTTTAGATCCCTTGAATTTTCCAAATTTTGTTACGATACAGCCTTATTCTTTAATGGATTAAATATTTTAAAAATCTCAACAACCTACACACAATACCCCATAATGACAAAAAAATAATAATAATACAAATTTACTTAGGTATTCAGACACTTTAAACAGTACTTTGCTGAAGGTCCTTTTGGAAGCGATTACAGCCTTGAGTCTCTTGAATATGACGCTAAAAGCTTGGCACACCTGTATTTGGGCTGTTTCTCCCATTCTTCTCTGCAAATCCTCTTAAGCTCTGTCAGGTTGGATGGGGAGTGTTGCTGCACAGCTATTTTCAAGTCTTTCCAGATCTAGTATCTTAATTATGGCTAGGGGTTCCGCTAGCGGAACTTTTCGACAACATCCGGTGAAATTACAGAGTGCAAAATTCCCCAAAAGTGATTAGAAATATTTAACTTTTATACAATCACAATTGCAATACACCAAATTAAAGCTTAACTTCTTGTTAATTCAGCCACCGTGTCAGATTAATGGAGCACCCCACCATACAAACACATGACAATCATATTTCAACCTACCATGCGCGACACAAAACTCAGAAATAACTATATAATTCATGCCTTACCTTTGAAGATCGTCTTCTGTTGGCATACCAAAATGTCCCATAAACATCACATATGGTCCTTTTTTTCGATAAATTCCATCGTTATATCTCCAAAATGTCAATTTATTTGGCGCATTTGATTCAGAAAACTCGCCATGAGTAAAATGTTTCTAAAAAGTTACCAGTAAATTTTGTCCAAAAATTTCAAACAACTTTCCTAATCCAACTTTAGGTATTTTAAAACGTAAATAGTCTATACAATTTAAGACGGGATAAACTGTGTTCAATAGAGGATAAAATGAAAGTTGAGCGATCTCCAGGTCACGCGCCCCAAACAAAACTTTAGAGTGTTTTCTATCCAAATCCAATGATATACATATTCTAGCTTCTGGGCCTGAGTAGCAGGCAGTTTACTTTGGGCACGCTTTTCATCCGGACGTGAAAATACCGCCCCCTAGCCCGAAGAGGTTGTTAAGATGCTTCTTAGATTGATGACACCAGACATGTAAGTACATTTTAGTATGTAATTGTATCTTAGAATAACAATCCCTAATGCACCTGGCATAAGCTTCCTGAGGCTTTCTCAAAGCATGGTTATATATGGCAGACGTAGAAAACGACTACGGATAGGGGAAAGCAATCCCCCAACTTGAGCAATACTGCTATCTATTGGTAAACATAAGTATACCAGGTTACTACATTGCCCCTTTTAATACTAATAACTCAACAAAATTCCTTTCTAAGCTAAAGCAGCCAACTAACATTTTATGATTTTCTCTTAACAATCACATGCTATTTTAATATTACATTTTTTCAAACATGATCTCCCTTAGGATCTGAAATAGTCTGGCAGACATCTCACTAACAGCACTTCACCCTTTGATGGTGAAACAAAGTATTTTTGTGGAGACTTCACAGAGGGAGGTCGTCCTGGACTGGTGGTGACAGGAAGACCTTTTGGTCTCAGGTTGTTTGTCCAACTGAAACTTTGTGAAATATTCCAATGTCCTGTCCTGCTCATTTAAGCATTGATACATGTCCACGTATGGAACTGGAATTCGAGTTTGGATCTGATCCGAGTGTCTCCTTAGAATTTGTCTACTTCCGATGATCACAGTATAGGTCCTGAGCAATCCTCAATTGTAGCTGGAATCCATTTAGGACCAAACCCATAGTTCTCGTGTAGACATTGTTTCCAGGTGAGAAACTTTTGACTTTTGTTCTGTTGTCATGATTCCGTTTTTGATTCCATTGCTTTTATTGTATTTTCACTTTCAGGTCTGGCCTGGTGAAATCCATGGTTGACCTTAACCTCCTTGACATCAGCATGTCTGCACGTGACAACCCAGTTATAGCTTGAGGAGTGATCCTGTAGCTAAACAAGAATCTGGACACCTTTGTTTCAATATTGTCCCCTTGCATCATCCTCATCCCCTCCAAGGTCTGAACCCACGTTCTACTAATCCGTTTGAAGATGGGTGAAAAGGGGCAGACGTTACATGCTGAATTCCATTTTGTTTCATGAAGCTTGTCAATTCAGTGCTAGTAAAACAAGTAGCATTGTCACTAACCAACATTTGAGGCAATCCCATGACACTGAAGCGTTGTCTCAACTTCTCAATCGTAGAGTGGGATGTTGACTTGTTCATGGGGTAAACGTCCATCCACTTTGAATGAGAATCAATCAGCAAAAGGAACATTTTCCCTAGGAAGGGTCCAGGGTAGTCCACATGTAGTTGTGTCCATGGTTTTTTGGGCCATTCCCATGGATGTAATGGCTTGGTGGGGGGTGACTTCCTGTTACTCTGACAATCTGCACACAGGCTAACCTCATTATCCACATCCTGGTCCATCTTTGGCAACCAGACGTATGACCTCGCTAAGCCTTTCATTCTCGACATACCTGGACGCGACTGGTGCAACAATTTCAGTAGCATACTCCACCCTTGTGGTGGGATAACTACTCTTGAACCACACAGACCACACCCATCTCAAACACTCAAGCGGCGAGTGCAGTAAGACATGATCTGAAGCTCTGTCACTGTAGGCCATACTTTCAGGATACATTCATGCACTTATGATAATGTCATGTTCTTTGAAGTTCATTGCCTGATTTTGTGCTGTCTTCACGGGGGCATCATCCAACACACCGATCATCAAGACTTGGTCATTTTCTCTTTCCTGAGCAATGATTTCTGGAAAGGCCAGCCTACTCAGAGCATCAGCATTCCCATGGTATCTACCTGGCTTGTAAATTACTCTGTACTCGTAGGCCCTGAGCCACACAGCCCAACAACCTCTTTAACACTTGTCGGAGCTTGTGCACCAACGACAGCCCTCACTTTAGCTTTTACAGTGTTTACCCCCTTGGGGCTTGGCGTCCACCTTATGACCTAGGTCCTGCACTTCATCTGCTAACAGTGTACACTTGCTCCTCTTCAGCCGGAGACCGGCCTCTTCCATCCCCCTCAAAACTTCACCCAAGTTTCTGAGATGTGACTCCCGTGACAAGAATGTTGTCAAGGTAAACTGCTACCTTGGGTATGCCCTGCAGAACTCGCTCCGTGGTTCTTTGGAAGATAGCTGGTGCGGAAGACACCCCAAAAGGTAAGCATTTATAGGTAAACATTCCTTTGAGGGTGTTTATGGTCAGGTACTTCTGTGACGCTTCATCCATTAGCACTTGTTGATATGCGTGACTCATGTCCAGTTTTGTGAACGTTGAAAGCAAATCATCCACTTTGGGTATAGGGTACTGCTCCAGTGATGAAGCTCTATTTACAGTCAGCTTGTAGTCACCTCATAATCTGATCGAACCACCTGGCTTGAGTATGGGAACAACTTGACAGGAATAGTTATATCCTCTGCTAATAGTCTGTCACATCCACTTTAGGCTTCATGGCATATGGAACTGATCTTGGCCTATAGAATCTGGGAGTAGCATCTGCAGCAACAAAAATGATAGCTTGGACCCCTTTTAATGTCCCTAACTCTTCTTTGACAACACACTCATACTTTGAAAGCACCTGCCGCAGTGTCACTGTCTCTGTGGTGACATGTTTGATTTCATCGCAGTTCAATTGTATTTCTTCCAACCACACTCTCCCTAGTAAGCTGGGGCCAGTACCTTCCACTATTAAGATAGAAAAGTCTGCCTTTTGTCCTTGATATTCCACTTGAACATCAGCAACTCCAATCACAGTGATCTTCTCCCCTGTGTATGTTTCGAGTATAATGGGGGTGTCTCTCAGTGTAGGCACTTCAACTTCTTTCCACTTCTCATTGAATTGGGACATGTTCATCAGCGTGACGCTACATCCTTTGTCTATTTCAAACGGTACCTTAGGTCCATTTATTCCCATTTCCACAATGAAAGGCTTCACCCTTTTCATACTCACACCCCTTGTACACTGTACATTGAGAACGCTTGCTCTGTGTCTACTCACTCACTTTCACTTTCTATCACTTGATTTGAGCGGTAGCTAAAGCATTGCGAGGTATTTGGTATTCTTCTGTCCATTTTCTTTTCTGTAGCCTGTGGCTTTTTCTTATTGCGGCACACCCTCGCAATGTGTCCTATTATGCCACAGGCATAACACTTTTCACGTTTGAAGTTACAGTCAAACACTGTGTGTTTGCCTTTGCAACGAGACGTCTCTATTGGCAGCTGCCCCGCGGCTATCCCCTCTTTGAAATTCAGTGCACCCAGAGCTACTTGTCTTTACTGTACGGCACGCAGTTGCGACACTTGCCTGCAAATCCAGCGCATTTCTATTCGCGGACTCAATGGGTGCATTCTCAAACGTGAGATTAGGCTCACACATTATCATTATCCCCACACACCAGCCGATCGCGTAGCATTTGTGATAATGTATTCCCATAGTTGCAGTCCAATGCTAGTTCTCAACTTAGCCACATATTCCCCCACTGATTCAGTAGGTTTCTCATGTGTCAATCAAACTTGAATCATCGCACTGTTTCAATGGGTTTGAAGTGATCTTTTAATAGTTCGCTATATCTATGAGTGACTTATCCTGGCTTCGGGGCTCAACAGGTTTCTCATTAAGCTGTATGTCTACGCACCGACAACACTTATGAGTTTATAGGGGTGGTGCGGTGAAAGGGAAATGGCCCGTGCCTTGTTGAACACCTCTCTGAGATCTTGGTACTCTGCGGGAATGGCGTAGACGTCCGGAACCACCTCCGAGGACCCAGGATGACATCCCAGGGCAGGTTGTGCCGCCTTCAGACAATGGGTGTGGCAGAATGGACTCCAGCCCATGATGGCACCCGTAGACCAGTTGATGAGTGGGTTGTGTCACTGGAGCCAGGAGAATCCCAAAACCACGGGGATCTGGGAAACTTGTAGAGCAGGAACTGAATGGTCTCGCTGTGATTCCCTGACACACATAAGTTGATGGGAGTGGTGTTATGGGTGACCCGACCTATAGAGCCCCCGTCCAACGCTCTAACATCCATGGGAATGGAAAGGGGCTGAGTGGGGATGTTCAGCTCGGAAGCCAGTGTGGCGTCAAGGAGAGATTTGGACTGGTTTCCCCACAGCAGAATGACATGAAAAGGGTGCGAGTAAGGAAAGCAGAAAAGTTCCTTGTATGGCCCACCAGAGTTTGTACTATCATATATGAAGGTAAGACCCAGATGCAGACCACGTCAAATAAACAATAGTTCAATATTTCAACAAGGGCAGGCAATAGACAGGTCAAGGCAGGCAGGGGTCAGTAAACGAGAGGTGGGGCAACAGTTTCGGGTGGCAGGCAGGGTCAGGGTAAGGCAGAGGTTGGTAATCCAGAGCGGGGCAAAGGTACAGGTCGGCAGGCAGGCTCAGGGGCAGGCAGAGTGGTCAGGACAGGCAAGGGTCAAAACCAGGAGCTGAGAGACAAAATTCTGGTTAACTTAAACAAACAGACGACCTGGAAACAGACAACCAGAGAACACAGGTTTAAATACATACGCGATAATGGGGAAGATGGGAGACACCTGGAGGGGGGTGGAGACAATCACAAAGATAGGTGAAACAGATCAGGGTGTGACATATTTCTGTATAGCGGCATCAGTTATTTTATTAGCAGCAAAGAAATGTTCCTTTATTTCACAGTACTCCTCCCATTCCTGATTTTTAGGGTCAAATGGAGGTTGCGAGCCTATTGTTGCCAAAACTATATTTTCCGGTTCGCTCTCCCCTCAAATAGTCAAGCATTTGTCCTACTCGTAACCAGGGAATCAATCCTTCAGCATCTTCCACCTCTCACTTGAGTCTCACATCCAGCGTCACACGCCAAACACTCCTTTGAATTTGTGGAAGACAAATCCAAAGCAGTCATCCATAGTCATCCTCGTCGCTAAATATGTATCATCTTGTGACCATTTCTCAACGGAGCGAGTTGCGGGCACTTCCTATTTGAGCTTCTGCTTGTAAAAATAAGGCAATAGTACAGAGTCATGATCCTATTTGCCGATTGGCAGACAAGGGAGGGCCTTTTGTACTTGCGTGTGTGTAGAATAACAGTGGTGTAAGACTTTATCACTCCTAGTTGCAAAGGAGACAAGTTTGGGCACCACGTGGCTTAATGACACATCATTATTATTTTTCTTATCATGAGGTGGAACGTATACAAGTCTCTAAAACAGCTGAAAACTCCCTGATAGAGGTAGAAGAGTTGGCATTTGACCATTAGGTATTCCAATTTGGGTGAACTCCCTCATGGAGGTAGAAGAATTGGCATTTGAGCATCAGGTATTCCAAGACGGGTGAATAATGGGCCGACACTTCCACCACACTCGAGTCATTATACCCCCTCTCAATTTTACCTGACTCCACTGTCCTGTCCGCATAGTGAATGGGGAATTCATTGAGTTGGATAGTAATGGGGGGTATCTTGTCCGAGACCCATGTTTCAGAAATGCAGAGAATATTGCAGTTTCGAGAGTCCTGTTGGTAGCAAATCCGCGATTGGAGGTCATCTATCTTATAATCAAGTGATTTGCCAGAAGAATGGAGTGAAGAGGTTGCCGGTTTTCCCTTTGTCTTAATCTCACCAGGATCACCCCTCTTGCTTCTGTAATGCCTGCATTTCCACTTGGGTAGGCCGAAAATTGGGTCGGAATTACAGAAAGAGCCCAGGGCAGGTGAGTTGAACTTGAAGCCACATTTGAGGTAAGTAACTGCTGATCTGATGTTCAGAAATTCTTGTCGGTTGTAAGAAATTAAGGCAGATTTCGTAAAAAATAAAGTAAAAATAAACTACAAAAGAGTCACAAATAATCAGTTGGTTCGGAACTTGCAAAACTGCGGCAATCCAGTACGACGCCATCTTATCTACACTGAGTACACCAAACATTAGGAACACCTCCCTAACATTGAGTTGCATCCCCCCTTTTGCCCTTAGAACAGCCTCAATTTGTCTGGTCATGGACTCTACAAGGTGTCGAAAGCGTTCCACAGGAATGCTGGCACATGTTGACTCCAATGCTTCTCTCAGTTGTGTGAACATCCAGTTAGCTGGATGTTCTTTGGGTGGTGGACCATTATTGATACACACGGGAAACTGTTGAGCATGAAAAGCCCAGCAGCGTTGCTGTTCTTGACACAAACCAGTGCGCCTGGCATCTACTACCATACCCCATTCAAAGACACTTGAATG
The DNA here is from genome assembly GCF_045791955.1 of Oncorhynchus clarkii lewisi. Taxonomy (NCBI): domain Eukaryota; kingdom Metazoa; phylum Chordata; class Actinopteri; order Salmoniformes; family Salmonidae; genus Oncorhynchus; species Oncorhynchus clarkii. Next base: position 34,533,991 of record NC_092161.1, read on the forward strand.
TTTTTGCCTTGCCCATTCACCCTCGTCTGTTTGCCGATCGTTCAGTGTGCTGTGTTTTAGGGACCACCCGCTCTAGATGTCTGACTGCCAAAAAATCTCATGATTCTATATGTAAATTGGTGCGTTGTCAGTTCGCAAAAAAACATTGATGTGCTAGGTACTCTCAGTGAGCAAAGCTTTTGATGTGTTTGAACCCTTAGAAGTATCTACAGACTGATCTACTCACTCAGTTGCAGGTTTCTGGTGTGCTTCTTCTACTGGTTGTTGGTTTGCTAGAGAGTTTGCTGGGTAGTCCTATGCAATAAGAATCCCAATAGTTGTCAAAATCCAAGGCTGTAGGTTTGAAGTTTTGGATTAATGGTTGTGTTGTAGAAGGTAGTTTTATGTGTGAGTCCTTGTAAAACAATCCAGGTTTATCCAACTCTAATTCAGGTTTGAGGTTATTCAGGGACTCATGTGCCCCCAACTTAACCCCCCCCCCCTCTCTCTCTATCTCTAGCTCTCTCTCTATTTCCCTCATACCCCTCTCTCTTCCTCTCATTGAGTCTTCCTTCCTCTCTAAAACATTCCCAGTTTAGAGTAACAGGCCGAGGGCACGCTGGCTGTCATTTCATCCTGTTTTACACACATCTCCTGTAAAACAGATATAGTATCACAGAGCAGCTCCCACTGTAAAATGTATGTAGTTCTGTCCTTGAGCTGTTCTTGTCTAATGATGTGCTGTATTATGTCATTCTGTATTATGTTTTGTGTGGACCCCAGGAAGAGTAGCTGCTGCTTTTGCAACAGCTAATTCTAATAAAATACCAAATACCAAATAGCCACACACGCGCACACACGAACACTCGCTCGCTCACTGACTCACAGACTCACTCACTCACAGACTCCATCACTCACTCACTCACTCACGACTCCATCATTCACTCACTCACTCACTGACTCCATCACTCACTCACTCAGACTCCATCACTCACTCACTCATTCACTCACTCAAACTCACTCACCCCCTCACTCACTCAAACTCACTCAGATACGCAGACTCACTCACTCACTCACTCACGCAGACTCACTCACGCAGACTCACACACAGACACAGACTCACACACAGACACAGACTCACACACAGACTCACACACAGACTCACACACACACACACACACACACACACACACACACACACACACACAGACTCACTCACTCACTCACTCACTCACTCACTCACTCAGACTCATCACTCCATCACTCACTCACTCACTCACTCACTCACTCACTCACTCACTCACGCAGACTCACTCACTCACGCAGACTCTTTCACTCACTCACACACACACATACTCACTCACACACACAGACTCACACTCACACACAGACTCACTCACTCAGACTCCATCACTTACTTACACAGACTCACTCACTCAAACTCACTCACTCACTCAAACTCACTCACTCACACAGACTCACTCACTCACGCAGATTCACACACTCACACACTCACACTCACACACTCACACTCACACTCACACTCACTCACTCACTCACTCACTCACACACAGTCTCACTCACACAGTCTCACTCACTCAAACTCACTCACTCTCTCAAAGTCACTCACTCACGCAGACTCACACACTCACACACACTCACACTCACACTCACTCACTCACTCAGGCTCACACACACACACACACACACACACACACATACACACACACACACACACACACACACACACACAGTCTCACTCACTCACTCACTCAGGCTCACACACTCAGGCTCACACACTCAGGCTCACACACTCAGGCTCACACACACACACACACACACACACACACACACACACACACACACACACACACACACACACACACAGTCTCACTCACTCACACACACACACACACAGACTCACTCACTCACACAGACTCACTCACTCACACAGACTCACTGACTCAGACTCACTGACTCAGACTCACTGACTCAGACTCACTGACAGACTCACTGACTCAGACTCACTGACTCACTTACTCACAGACACACACACACTCAAACATCCCTGAGATGTTTGCATATCTCTGATCTTTCCTGTGCCTTCTCTTATTCACATAGAATTCGGATGTGTTTCTCGGCTCTTTAATTTGTCCTTTTTTTAAGAAGAGAGATGAAATCTGACATGCATCTACATCTATATTTGAAGAGCGTAGCGAAGAGTGGATGGTTTTAAGTGGTTGTTGGATGTGTTTCGTGACCCTTGTTGTATTTTTATTATGTGCCGAGGTGACCTTTAAACCCTGGCTATGCAGGAAGCAATCGGAAGCGGCAGATAACCTCCTACTTTGCATAGACCGACTGACTCTCCTGTCTCACTGTGGTACAAACGCACACACCCACATGCAATGTCTATATCTGCTTGCCCTGAAGCAGGGCCACTCTTTGGCGGGGAGTGAGGAAGGGAGAGGAGGAAAGAATGGAGGGAGAGAGAGAGGTGGTAAGGCAAAGCGGCATCTGTAATGTAAATGGATGCCTGCAACCCTGCATTATTCAAAGTGTTCAATGGAAAATTTAGCTTTTTTGATCTCTTGTCATTAAACTTCCTGGCAGAGTGGTCCATTCTCATTTGGGTTATTTTGGCCCAGTTCGCCTTCACATTCTCCTGTGTCTTCGTTTTCTCTCCTTTCTCTCTCTTTACCTCTTGTAATGTAAACAAAATACTTTCTCCCTCAGCCTTTTCAATGGGGCTGCCGCAAGCTTTCTCTCCCCCTCCCTCCATCCTCCACTCCTCTCTTTGAGGTCATGACTGATAAGCACTCTCGTCTTCTTTCCTTCCTTCCATCCTATTGAGTCGCTTGAAAAGAGGAAAGAATTGAAAAAGAAGAAGAAAGGAGCTACGTTCTGTTTTATGGCCCTAATTTCCTTGTGTATTTGATCTGAGGATTATAGTGTGCCAGCAGCCACCAGGCACTGCCACGATGCAGATGGTGGATCATTATGAGTTTCTCTCCCTCACTCTCTCTCTCTCTGTCTGTCTCTCTCTCTCTGTTCAGCCTCAACGCTCTTCAATCTCAACACTCTTCCTATTAAGAGAGCAGAGAAAAGGATTATGTTTCACTCGTCTGAATGTCAGATTTGCACAATGCAGAGACGGTGAATTTATTGAGCGAGCACAGCTCCATTGTTAATTGCTGTGGATGGTAGCAATGGAGGGATAGTTATCTCTGTTCGGTTCCTCTCTCTCACTCTCTCACTGTTTTTCTCTCCCTTTTTTTTTATTCTCACCCTCTCTCTCCTTTGTTTCCCTCAACCCCTTTTAGTTTGGAATAGTTAAGATGTTTGATGTGGGAATGCAATCAGCGGTCTTGGTGCGTCGACGACAAAGTTCCATTTATTTTCTTGTTCCGTTTATTTTGTCATTAATGCGCCTGCACAGTTTTGCATGTCGTTTGGATGGGCTGCCGGGCCGGAGCAAAGAGAGAGAGAGGAGGAGAGAGGGGGAAACTGCTTTATTTCTATTTGATGGATTAGAGCCTGAGCTTTTTTGAATAATTCATTTGAAGTTATTAATGTGACTGTCAGATATTTTGAGCTCTGGACCCTGTTTATCATAAGGGCGTCTCAGTATTGCAATGTTTTTCCCTAAAGAGAACTGTAGCGTGCAGCAGCAACAGAAGCATGTCTGCCTATACATGCGCTCTGGATAAGAGCCACTGCTAAATTACTAATGGAAATGTAGCACCTGCCTTTCCCTAAATCTGACACAAAGACAACAGGCATATTATAGTCGTTAATGACATGAATGGCCCTGACCTGGATCACAAATTGCACCAAATTCCCTTTATAGTGCATTGCTTTTGAACAGAGCTTTATGGGTCCTGGTCAAAGGGAGTGCACTTTAAAGGGAATAGGGTGCAATTTTTGATGCATAATAAACCTAAGTGTTCTGGCTTCAGTAACTTCCTGGGTATAAATCTGAAACTGTACAGATGCTGTATGGGTTGTTCTGGCCAGGTCATGACGTAAGTCAAGGTTACTTACTGACTCGGTTGGCTAGCTAGATAGTGAGAGAGGGCAGGAGAAAGGGAAGGTTCGAGCGAGCGAACTGTGGCTAAGTGTGTGTGGGTCTCCGATTGTGGCCGCATCCCAAATAGCATTCTATTTCCTACTTAGTGTACTACTTTTGACAAAAGTTTCTCTCTCTGTGTCTCTATCTCTGTGTTTATATCTGTATCTCTCTCTGTTTCGGTTGGCAGGTAGTGTAAGTTGTAGAAGGCAGCAGCCAGGCTGGTTAGCTTGACGATGGATGGCCTGACTTGACTGGCTCCATCTAATGATCACTGCATGTTGTGCGATTGGTCAGACCGCTGCAGGGTAATCTTTCCACGGACATAATTCTTGTCAAAGTGCTCTCTCTCTCTAGCTCTCGCTCTCTCTCTGAGTCTATTTCCATCCCTCTCTAAAATTATCTTAATTTTCATCTACTGGCTCTTTGATTGACACCGAAGGTGTTACTTTGAGATGTTTTAATACATTTTTTCCTTCCCCTTGAGGTTCCCACTCCCCGATTCTTGGGAAAGTTTGAGAAATGCAATAAGAGGCAAAACTCTTTGAATCGTCAACCTTCTGTCCAAAACTTTGACTTTCTGTAACTTCCAGGGAGTCAGTATCAGTGATGGATCACCGAAACCACAGGAAAAGCCCTTAGCTCTTGAAATGTAGCCTATATTGTATTGTACAGTCAATATCAATAAGAAATATACCTGTAGAGAGAGAAAGCAGCCAGGGGTGTGTTTCTCCTCATAGCTGCCTTATAATCTTCAGAGGAAACATCTGCTGTGTTGGAGCATCCAGAGCTGTGGTCAAACCACAAATCTGGAAGTGGGAGGATGTCCTTTAGACGCGGTGGATCTCAACTCTCCTCGCGGACCCCCAGACTTTTCACAGTTTCCTTGTAGCCCTGACTTACCACACCGGACTCACTAACCAAGGGCTAGATGATTTGTTGAAACGTTGAATCGGGTGTACAGCTCTGGAATAGGTCAAATGGATCAAATGCATGGCGTTTAAGGTGTTTAAGAACCATCTACTGTGTAGGAGCATCTCCAAAGTTGTGGTCGAATCATGGTCAAACCACAAATCTCAGCACAAATATAGGAGTGGGAAGGTGTCCTTTAGAGGAACCACCCCCCCCCCCCCCCCCTCTTTGGTCCCCTTGCAGTGAGGGTCTAGTGGGCACGCACACGGAAACACTCACACTGTCATGGCAAGATTAGAGGTCTCGACCTCCGAGGCAGCTGGAAGGGGTTTCATCACAGATAAGATGCTTTGTGTGTGTGCGTGTGTGCGTGCGTGTGTGTGTGTGTGTGTGTGTGCGAGAATGAGTTCTCACGTGTGGTCACGTGTGTTTTGGTGGTGTGTGAGGCAATGGGCCTGTTAGCCATCTGAAAGCTGTTTCCTTTCCTGGAGGATGAATCTAACATATCTGCGTTTGATGTCGTTTATAAAGACACTTTGAGCAAAACCACACATCACAACCATCTCCAATGGGCTCATTTACGCACATCAAAGAAGCACTGCACAATCGTATTTTCCATTTGCCAGGTTTTTATTGCTTTTTCTAAATTGAATGAACCTTTCTTGGGTGATGTGGGACGAAGTTGTAGGCAACTTAACAGAAGAAGATTGCAACACATCAATGTTAATAAAAGCCCCAACGAACAAGAACAACTTTTGTCGAGAGTAAATGATTGGTGTTCTCAAACACTGGTTTGTGTGCCGAAGCAGCTCCTTCAGTACACCAGAGAGAGAGACACAGAGGGAGAGACAGAAAGAGAACAACGAAGAAGGAGAGTGAGATGTGGGGATAAAAGAGAGATGAGAGAGGTGGATATAGAGATGGAGGGAGAGAGAAGTATTATTACAACGCAGCAGATGCTCTCGCTGCGTGCTGTGACAGAAAACAATTTGTTTTTTTTGTTTGTCTCCTTGTTTATGTGTATGTTTCCTCTCAAGTGTGTATCTTTTGAACATTTTAAAACATTGTACACTGTCTCCCCGTGTGTGTGTGCAGCTCGTATGAGAGTTGTGATTGTGTGTGTGTGTACATGCGCATTTGTGTGTTCGGCGTTCATATGAGAGGTGTTTGCACAGCACATCTAAGTCCTGTTGTTTATGTGACCTTGGTTAGTTTCACCTCCTGTCACTGTGGTGATGAAGCCATGCCATTTCTCCTTGCCTCCTACTGCACTCTGTGACAGAGGGGGCTGACGCGCACACACGCACAGAGGTGGGACACACATACATCCAGTGGTCATTTTAACATGAAAAGCTATGCAAAAAAACAAAAACACTTTTAATAAAGCAATTATAACAAATTCTGCAGAGTTCAATTAATGTCAACTTTTCCATCTGGAAAGTGGTTGTCAAACAGGGATTGCTCAACTTTGAACTAAGGAAATGTTGTATTAAAAAGCACACGTGATTTGCCATCCCTCCCGAGGAGTGTGCGTATGCCTAGCCAACAGCGTTCCTAAACCAAACATATATTTTCCCTATCTGAGTATTCTATATTTTTCATTAATCTCATCCTACCTTCTCTATTTTTTCCCTCCCTTTATTCTGTCTCTCTTTTAGCTTATTTAATTTTATTTGGAGGGCGGTGTAGAGGAACCAAAGCAGCTGTTTGGGAGGCTGCTTTTCAATGGAGAGGTACAATCACTTAATCACTAAATGACAAATACTGTCTAATGCAGTGATCCTACTTCCTCCCCCTTGTGTGTGAAAGACGTTTGTACGATGTGTGTGTTGACACGTGTGTGTGTGTACCTGAGTGTGTTCACTCATTCTACTTTCGTAGTGTGGATTGATTCAACGTCCTTGGTTCTGTCTATGACTTCCCTTTGGCCATGCAGCTTAACGACAGTCTATTGAGTTTGTGTGTGATGCAGGGTCTGTGTTTTTACAGAGTGTGTGTGTGTCAGGGTTTCCATCAGGAAAACGTGGAGCTGGACATTTGACCGGCAGCATTTTAATTTGGACACATATTCATATGTTGGACACATATTCATTGGTTGGACACATATTCATTGGTTGGACACATATTTATTGGTTGGACACATATTTATTGGTTGGACACATATTCATTGGTTGGACACATATTCATTGGTTGGACACATATTCATTGGTTGGACACATATTCATTGGTTGGACACATATTCATTGGTTGGACACATATTCATTGGTTGGACACATATTCATTGGTTGGACACATATTCATTGGTTGGGCACATAGTCATTGGTTGGACACATATTCATTGGTTGGACACATATTCATTGGTTGCGTAACCAGATTAGCGAGTCTACCACAGTTCTCAGACTTGACAAATCACATTTAGTTTATGGGAGTTCTGTCTTAAAAGAACATGCAATTCAGATGCAATGGCGTGCATCCTTCTTACTGAATTCCGATGAGCAATTTGAAGATGGAATAAATAGGTGGCACGTCCACAAGGCTAGGGCAAACTTTCCCTAAAGTAAATATAATTAAATTGCCAAAATTGTATAGCCTAATTAGATTACCCCTGTCTATACAGAAAAAAATGAAAACCATTCAAAATAGGCTACAATACCAGAAAACATAACTTGGCCACAGACGATTATTAGCTTCTTTAAAAAAAAGAATCATAGATCCCAAATTCATACAACCACTAAGCCTAGGCGACATCCAAAAAACATTAAAAAGCAATGAGACATGCTTCAGATAGTGCAGCATGAAATGTTGATAACTATTAGTTCTTCAGCAATGCGCACACGGCAGTAGGCTAGGCGCAACTGGCCGTTCCATTCAATTAGCAGGAAAACACCAAATCTCCTGTTACATAAAAATCCAATCTATATAGGCTAGCATGGGTTGCTAATATGACTAGGATTGTGCCTTTGGCTACTGGAGAATGAAATAAAGTTGATTTGAAAACAAATAGAACATGAGAGAAAGACGCTACTGATTTCAATGTCATATGGAAGTCTTTATTAAACAATACTAAGTTGGTTGGATATTTGCTAGGCAACTTTTGAAGTAAGGGGAAAGTTGTCCAAATGTTTTCCGCATTTAACCCAATCCCTCTTAATCGACCACCACATCTTCAGCGCCCAGTGGGTTAACTGCCTTGCTCAGGGGCAGCACGACAGATTTTTACCTTGCCTAGTTGCCTATGCACTTGAATGAGAAGCATGCTTCAATTACCAGTTGAGAAATAAAAGTAGTAGCTCTTTTCAGTCTTGGCCATTAGCTTTTTTTATTTTTTACATGCGATTGCCTTTAGAATTGTTGTGCGATGATTGTGCTTATTAAAGCACGTTTCATTCCAACAGCAACAAACAGCTGTATCAGCAGTTCTCGCACTACATTGACAGCTATTTCAATCAAAGAGTAGGCTAAAATCCATTATTTTGCAATGGGATAACATTTCTCCTACTGGACAATTGGCCGGTGCCAATTTTATTTATCAGCTTTGCAATCGTTTTATCGGCACAAAGCTGGTGGAAAATCCGTTTTTGTGTGTGTGTGTGTGTGTGTGTGTGTGTGTGTGTGTGTGTGTGATGCGGGAGTCTGTGTTTCTACAGAGAGATGCGTGCAGACGATTTTGTTAGCCCTTTTGCTCAGACCCCTTTGCTCCCTATATGGCCTAAGGGCCCTGGTAAAAAGTAGTACATTATGTATGGAATAGGGTTTCATTTGGGATGCAGGGAGTGGAATCAGTGACCAAAGGCTGTCTCTGTACGCAGCCTGTTGTGAGGGTTTCAGCTACAGTAAATAGATACAATAGATGCACCCGGATTTGCTGAATGATTGTGGATGAAGGCAGTAACTCTGGGCGATAAAAAAATAAGGTGCAAGGGCATCCCGAGTGGCGCGGTGGACTAAGGCAATGGATCACAGTACTGGCTGTGCCACTAGAGATTCTGGGTTCGAGTCCAGGCTCTGTCGCAACCGGCCGTGACTGGGAGACTCATGGGGCGGCGCACAATTGGCCCAGCGTCCGGGTTGGGGGAGGGTTTGGCCAGCAGGGATGTCCTTGTCCCATTGCGCAATAGCGACTCCGGTGACAGGCCGGGCGCAGTACACGCTGACGTGCTTGCCAGGTGTACGGTGTTTTCCTCCGACACATTGGTGTGCTGGCTTCCGGGTTAAGTGGGCATTGTGTCAAGAAGCAGTTCAGCTTGGTTTGGTTGTGTTTCGGGGGATGCAAGGCTCTCGACCTTCGCCTCTCCTGAGTCTGTACGGGAGTTGCGAAATTGGGGAGAAAAAAGGTAAAAATATATATAATAAAGGTGCGTTATCAAAAGTTTCCACCTAAAACAACAAATATTACAGAAGAATTAGCAAAAACTTAATCACAGCAAAGAAAGGGAGGCGGCTCGACTGCTAAAGCCACAGAAAGGAATTCGGAGTCAAAAATGCACAGAAAGCATAAACACACACACACACACACACACCCTCTCCTAGATTCGTAGACAATAGAAACAAACAGTGCGGAGCAGAGCAGATAAACATCCCTTGGCTATAGCAACAAGACTGCCTGCTGCGCGCTCTGTTTCTCTCTCTTATAGCAATAGTCTAACGACACACACTGTTTCTCTCTCTATAGTCATTATCTAAATGATGACACAGGTGTTGGTTTCACTGGTGTCGGGAGATGAGGACAGGGAAAGATTTCTGGGAAAGAGAGAGAGGGAGGGGTGGGTCGGAGGAGGAGGAGGTGTAGTAGGGAGTGGGTTTACAAATAAGTGAGGGAGAACTGGAAATGGGACGAAGTGAGATGGAGGGAGGGAGGTAAGGTGTGTAGGAGTGGGTGTATTAATTAGTGTATGTGGGAGGAAGCAAGAGGGTGTAGAAGTGAGTAACGAGGGAATGTGGGAGGGATATAATGAAGGATAATTTAAATGTGTTGGATTTTAAAATATCAGTGTCATCACCACCAGCTGAATTCTCCCCATGATGGAACAATAAGATGAAGATTTACACTTTGTCAGCCATACCAGTTACAGAAAACTCTGTCTATAACTTAACACTCCCAATTTGTCTTTACACACCACATTACCAAAGTTATAAAAGGGCTATGTTGCAAATGGCACCCTATCGCCTATGTAGTGCACTAATTTTAAGTGAAACATATACGGTTCTGGGCAAAGTAGTGGACTATGAATGGAATGGTGTGCCATTTGGGATGTGTCAAGCTGAAGGCCTCTCTATTTCTCTCTATGTTCTCTGCCCACTGAGGGATGTCTCTGTTCAGAGTGGTGTTACATTCACACATGGATGCTCATGGGCCCATACACTGTCACTTACTCACCACTCACCGTCTGTTTCTCTCTCTTTTATTTATCTCCCGCTCTATCTCTCTCATTCCATCCCTCTTTCTCTCCCTATCCCTCTGTTTCTCTGCTGTCAGTTCCATAGTGTGTTATTATGGTCAGAGAACTTCAGTCCCGTACCAGTTGTTTATGACAGACCAAATCAAAATGCCTGCTTCTCAAATGGCACCCTATTCCCTACAAAGTGTGCTACTATTGACCAGAGCCCTGTTGACTCTGATCAAAAGTAGCACATTACATAGGGCGTATGGTAAAATTTGGGACTCAGACAATGTCCCTAGTGGGTTTAAAATGAATCCCTAATTGGTTTAACATTCATGTCTGTTTCACACAGAGACAGTTAAACGTGACAGTTTTTTTTTGCACAACACCTTGCCTTCCACTAGTTTCTAAATGACTGTACTATAATTCAATACAGGAAAATCTAACATATCAACTCTCCATAGGGAGCCTGTGAAATATGTAGATGTGAATGTCTTAATGATGTTAGTTTGTTATAGAAATAGCTCAAGGTTATTATGCCATCTTACAGGTGAAGGAAGGGCCTCTCTAGACAGCCTCCACAGTGTGTGAGTGTCTGCGCGATTGTACTATATTGGATATTGTTGAGACGATGCATTCTGCTCCATTCTTAGAAAAAAGGTTATCTGAGCAGTAATCTCCATAATGAGAGATAATCCACTACTGCCTATTATCAATCCACCCCGTCCCCGTCCTCGACCATCCTATGAAAACGTTCCAGGGGTTGCCATGACAATAAACGTGGTCACCACAGCGCTATGTGACTGTCTAACTTTTTGTTGGTTTTGTACAGCAGCAACAGACAGCCCTCACCCCATCAAAATCCACGGCCACACTGAATGGAACGATGCAGGGTTTTTAATAACAGCGTGGAGAGAAGAAAAAACCAAATAGAGTGGTATCTGAAAAAAACATTCAAATCTAACCCCTCAGTAAAACAATTCTAGATTTTAAATTCAATTCAATGTTCACAAATGTCAATTTTGGTGCCGACTGTAAATGGGTGAAAACCTATGGGAAATGATCAAATTGATTCCCTTGAATGGAATACATAGGCCAAGAGACTTGAGCACATTAAAACGTCCCTGTGAAACACGTGTATTGTGATTGTGTATTTGTTCCTGTTAGATTTGCACAACCACTCTTTTAGCCTGTTGTACTTGGTTTCTGGACATGGGTTACCAGTAGAGTGTGCTAGGCTTACACAGTGCAAGCAGTCCAATGCTGAACACACACTCACACAGGTAGGAGCTGGTTCTGACAGCCCCACTTCACTACCTCAGCCAGCTAACCGGTAGAAAAGAAATGGCTTCCTAATGCTCACCATCACCACAGCCTCCTCTACCTCAATTGATTTAGTTTTAGATCACTTTATTTTAAGAATGTGAAATGTCAGAGAATCATTTATTTCAGCTTGTATTTCTTTCACCATATTCCCAGTGGGTCAGAAGTTTACATACACTCAATTAGTATTTGGTAGCATTGCCTTTAAATTGTTTAATTCGGGTCAAAACATTTTTTGGTAGCCTTCCACAAGCTTACCACAATAAGTTGGGTGAATTTTGGCCCATTCCTCCTGACAGAGCTGGTGTAACTGAGTCAGGTTGTAGGCCTCCTTGCTTGCGTATGCTTTTTCAGTTCTGCCCTTAAATTTTCTATAGGATTGAGGTCAGGGCTTTGTAATGTACCTGCTTCGTCCAGCATCTTCACAAGATCCTTTGCTGTTGTTCTGGGATTGATCTGCACTTTTCACACCAAAGTACATTCATCTCTAGGAGACAGAACACAACTCCATCCTGAGCGGTATGACGGCTGCGTGGTCCCATGCAGTTTATACTTGCGTACAATTGTTTGTACAGATGAATGTGGTACCTTCAGGCATTTGGAAATTGCTTCCAAGGATGTACCAGGCTTGTGGAGGTCTAGAATTGTTTTTGATTTTCCCATGATGTCAAGCAAAGAGGTACTGAGTTTGAAGGTAGGCCTTGAAATACATCCACAGGTACACCTCCAATTGTCTCAAATTATGTCAATTAGCCTATCAGAAGCTTCTAAAGACATTACATCATTTTCTGGAATTTCCGAGCTGTTTAAAGGGACAGTCAACTTAGTGTATGTAAACTTCTGACCCACTGGAATTGTGATACAGTGAGTTTTAAGATAAATAATCTGTAAACAATTGTTTGAAAAATTACTTGTCATGCACAAAGTAGATGTACTAACCGACTTGCCAAAAATATAGTTTGTTATCAACGTAAACTTCTGACTTCAACTGTATCTACCCACGTCTAATTGTATTTAAGCGCACTCCCCTCCATCCCTCTCCCTCAATGTTTTTTCTCTCATACTATCTTTCTTTTTCACTTAAGATTTTTACATGTTTTCATCGAATGTACCAACAGTACTTTCAAAATGTTCCCTTGTCTGACTTTGTGTTTGTTGAATATGTTGGTTTACTTTGTTTCTTCAGACACAATCAACATCTCTCTCCAGGGTTGTTGCTATTCTTCTCTTCTATTTGAGGGAGTCGTGTGTGAGTGTGTGTGAGTGTGTGTGAGAGAGCTTTTGTTTGTTGTTTTTCTTGGCTTTAGTAGGAGCCCTGAAAAACACCACATACAGTACATTAGAAAGGTTTTCAGACCCCTTGACTTTTGTTAGTGGTGTAAAGTACTTTGGTAAAAATACTTGAAGTACTAGCCAAATCGTTTTTTGGGTGAATCTGTAATTTACTCTTTATATTTTGGACTGCTTTAACTTCACTACATTCCTTAAGAAAATATTATACTTTGTACTACTTACATTTTCCAATTCCTACTTACAAACCCAATACTCGTTACATTTTGAATGCTTAGCAGGACAGGAAAATAGTCCAATTCACTCACTTATCAACCAAACATCCCTGGTCATCCCTACTGCCTCTGATCTGGTGGACTCACTAAACACATACACTTTATTTGTAAATGATGTCTGAATGTTGGAGTATGTAAAGTTTTTTTTAAATCAGTGTAATGGTGCCATCTGAGTTTCATAATATAATGAATTTCATATTATTTATACTTTTACTTTTGACACTTAGAAATATTTTAAACCAAATACTTTTACTTTTTTTTAAACTTTTACTCAAGTACAATTTTACTGGGTGACTTTTACTTTTAATTGTGTCATTTTCTATTAAGGTATCTTTACTTTTACTAGTATGACAGTTGGGTACTTTTCCCTCCACTGACTTTATTCTAAAATGTATTAAAATACTTTTTTCCTCATTAATCTACACACAATACCCCATAATGACAAAGTGAAAACAGGTTTTTAGAAATGTTTGCACATGTATTTTACAAATGAAAAACTGAAATGCCTGATTTACATTAATTTAACGTGGTTATTCAATTGATTAGACATTTTTTGGAAACGAAAACACCTGTAAACACAAGGTCCCACAGTTGACAGTGATTGTCAGAACAAAAACCGGTTTCCATTGATCATGTTTCTACAACTTGATTGGATTCCACTTGTGGTAAATTCAATTGATTGGACATGATTTGGAAAAGCACACACCTGTCTATATAAGGTCCCACAGTTGACAGTGCATGTCAGAGCAAAAAGCAAGCCTTGAGGTCGAAGCATTTGTTGGTAGAACTCAAAGACAGGATTGTGTTGAGGCACAGATCTGGGGAAGGGTACCCAAAAATGTCTGCAGCATTGAAGGTCCCCAAGAACACAGTGGCCTCTGTCGTTTGGAACCACCAAGACTCTTCCTAGAGCTGGCCAAACAGAGCAATCAGGGGCCTAGAGCTGGCCAAACAGAGCAATCAGGGGCGAAGGGTCTTGGTCTGGGAGGTGTTCCTCTGTGGGATGGGAGAACCTTCCAGAAGGATAACCATCTCTGCAGCACTCCACCAATCAGGCATTTGTGGTAGAGTGACCAGACGGAAGCCACTCCTCAGTACAAGACACTTGGAGTTTGCCAAAGGGCACCTAAAGGACTCTCAGACCATGAGAAAAAATATTCTCTGCTGCGATGAAACCAAGATTGAATTATTTGACCTGAGTGCCACGTCTGGAAGACACCTGGCACCATCCCTACGGTGAAGCATGGTGGTGGCAGCATCATGCTGTGGGGATGTTTTTCAGCAGCAGGGACTGGGAGACTAGTCTGGAGCAAAAGATGAACGGACAAAGTACAGAGATCCTTAATGTAAACATGCTCCAGAGCGCTCATTACATCAGATTGGGGCAAAGGTTGACCTTCCAACAGGACAATGACCCTGAGCACACAGCCAAGTCAATGCAGGTGTGGCTTTGGGACAAGTCTCCTAATGTCCTTGAGTGCCAGATCCCAGACTTGAACCCGATCGAACATCTCCGGAGAGACCTGAAAAAACAAGCATTTCGCTACACATAACATCTGCTAAATATGTGTATGTGACCAATAATATTTTATTTGAAAATAGCTGTGCAGCAGCGCTCCCCATCCAACCTGACAGAGCCTGAGAGAATCTGCAGAGAAGAAATGGAGAAACTCCCATAATATAAGTGGGCCAAGCTTGTACAATAGTGTCATACCCAAGAGGACTTGAGGCTGTAATCACTGCCAAAGGTGCTTCAACAACATACTGTGTAAAGGGTCTGAATACTTGTGTAAATGTGACATTTCAAAAATTGCACAAAATCTAAAAGTAGTTGTTTTGTCATTATGGTGTATTGTGTGTAGATTGATGAGGGGAAAAACAAATACATTTTGGAATAAGGCTGTAACGTAACAAAATGTGGGAAAAGTCAAGGGATCTGAATACTTTCCGAATGCATTGTATAAAAAGACTCTCAAATAGATGGAGAGATGTGGCCTATACACAACACAACCATACGTATGTAATCAATGAAAAAGACAGTGAAGATTGCATTATTATCCAATTGTATGCAAGGTCCAATAGAAATTCTACTCATGCTTTGTCCTAATGCTTCATCCCAGTTCATATCCAAATTCAAATACCAGAAAACATTTTGCTCAATCTTTAGCCAAGTTTAAGGGTTATTTATCACCATTCTGGTTAAAAGGAGCCTTAATCCCTATACTGACCATGTACAGTATGTTCTCCTATTGATTGTTATTAATCTGCAGTTCTATGGTGTTATTGATTTGAACTGGCTCAAGACTGTGGTTTGAATGATTGACAGCCCTTCCCTTTATACTAATTTGTCAGGGTCCTCAATGAGAGAAAGGAGAGAAGAGTAGAGACGGAGAGACATGGAAAGAGAGAGAGGTGGGAGAGAATGGTACGAGAGATAAAGAAGGAGAGAGGATAGCGAGGGAGAGAGCACACCATTATGTCCCAATCATGGATGTCCAGTAATCCCAGGAGGTCCCAGCCAGCATGATTGAGAGGAGCCATGTTGTGTGTCTGTCTGTCCTTGTGCTTGTGTGTTCGTTCGCACCATGCAGTAGTGTTGCACAGTACGTTAAAGAAATGTTTTACTTTTTCAATACTAGAACATGAAAAATGGTTCGGTACTCACATTTTTGTTACTTTCGGTACGTCTGTCAAATGTGTCTCACATCATATATGGATTAAGCTGATCAAGTCTGTCTAGTAATTTGTTTGAATCTGAAGGGGGCAGAATTAAGCTAGCCAGGCCTCTTGCGCATTCAGCTGACACAGCACCAGTGTTGGGATTTGTTTATTAAAAAGTAGTGTACATATTACTCATTGCATTTAACAATAGTAACATTCTACTTTACAATATTACTTTGCTTGGAAAGTAACGCGTTATATTACTTTCAGTTACTTTCATGAAAAAATTCACTGTTTGTTTGACTGTCGGAGGGAGCAGGGCGAGTCATGCAAGCTCAACCAAAGATGGGTTACTTACTAACTCATGTTTGATCACTAGTTTCTCCTTTCATCTATAGCGCTGCTTTCCTGTGTGAGTCTACAAGTTCTGCAAGGCTTCTTCTAATGAAATCATCGTACTTCTACGCCCACAGTTTGTTGAAAATCTGGCTCCAAATGCAAACTATTGAGTTACTTTGCTTACAGAGCAGATGATGAGTGCCGGCTAATGTATTATACAATAGATGACTGATGTGGCGCGCTGTGTTGAAGTCACTGTGACTCCATCTTGGCACTCCCCCACCATTGTAAAAAAATGGTGGCTTCTTCCGTGGTGTCCTCCCATGAACACCATTCTTGTTTAGTGTTTACGTATTGTAGACTCGTCAACAGAGATGTTAGCATGTTCCAGAAATGTTTGTAAGTCTTTAACTGACACTCTATGATTCTTTTTAACCTCATTGATCATTCTGCTCTGTGCTTTTGCAGTCATCTTTGCACGATGGCCACGCCTAGGGAAAGTAGCAACAGTGCTGAACATTCTACATTTATAGGCAATTGTCTTACCATGGACTGATGAACATCAAGGGTTTTAGAAATACTTTGTAACACTTTCCAGCTTTAAACAAGTCAACATTTCTTAATCTCAGCTCTTCTGAGATCTCTTTTGTTCGAAGCATGGTTCGCATCAGGCAATTCCTGTGAATAGCGAACTCAAATTTTGTGAGTTTTTTTATCGGGCAAGGCAGCTCTAACCAGCATCTCCACACTCGTGTCATTGATTGGACTCCAGGTTAGTTGACTCCTGACTCCAATTAGCTTTTGGAGAAGTCATTAGCCTAGGGGTCCACATACGTTTTCCAACCTGCACTGTGAATGTTGAAATTATGTAATCAATACAGACAAAAATACAATACTTTGTTATTAGTTTAAGCACACTATGTTTGCCAATTATTGTGACTTAGCTGAAGATCAGATCAAATCTGATGACCAATTTATGCAGAAATCCGGGAAATTCCAAAGGGTTCACATTGTTATGCTCGTCGTTGTATGATAAATGACCGGACCAAAGTGCAGCGTAGTAGGCGTACGTTCTCTCTTTATTTGAAAACGTAACACTGGGAAAAAACAATGAATACAAAGCAAATGTAAAGCTAGTCGTGCAATAAAGCAACAAACAAAGACAAGATCCCACAAAACCCAAAAGGAAACTGACAACTTATATCTGATTCCCAATCAGAGACAACAATAGACAGCTGCCTCCGATTGGGAATCAAACACACCAACATAGAAACAGAAAACCCTAGAATTCCCACCCTAATCACACCCTGACCTAACCAAATAGAGAAATAAAAAGTCTGTCTAAGGTCAGGGCGTGACACACATACATTTTCTTGCCACTCTATTTAGACTGCTTCGTGTTTTTCTGGGCTTGCTAGCAGTAGCCAGCCAGCAGTTTTTGTGCAAGTTCCTTATACAACAGCAGGCACTGGCATCTACAATGTGATACCAGCAACCCTCCGGTTGCCAACTCACGTCCCACCAGATTTTTCCTGTATCATGATACTAAACCTGGTATTGGTATTAAAGTCAAAATTCTGGTATCGTGACAACACTACCATGCAGTGCCAGGGCTGTGCTGAGCCTTAGTCTGAGTGGGTTGTGGAAGATTGATTCTCTTAGAGGGTTAGAGAGAGCAGCACTGATTGAACCCTCTGACTTCTTCAATACGTTACTGGTTATTCAGCAGCCTGTTTTCATTTATACTCTCATTATTAGAAAAAGTCATCATTGTGATTCAAATAGTTGTGCGTTTGCATGGCATTTCATTTTTAAGAGAGACGGGAAGATAGAAGGATGGATTGAGACAGACAGAGAGAGATGGAGAGTGACACAGAGAGAAATATGGAGAGACGGGGAGGGAGGGAGAGAGAGAAATAGAGTGAGGGATGGAGGATCGGGAGGGAGGGACTCAAGAAGAGAATGATCCTGCACCATCCTAGCAAATTGCAGTGATTCACCTGTACATAGTGGTAGTATTGATGATTTGTCCCTTGCAATTACACCTCGCTCAGGAAAACATTTATTGTTAAATCCCCACTTGATGTGGGCGTAATCATTTAAACCAGTTTTCTGGTTTGTCTTAGGGATGTCATCTGTAATTGAAACATTAGTGTTTCTGGTCAATATGTGTAGCGCAATTCAGAGGTGGAAGAAGGATCGGACCAAAGCGCAGCGTGGTAAGTGTTCATGATGATATTTAATTGAAATGAACTGAACACTGAACTACAAAACAATAAACGATGTGAACAAAACGAAAACCGAAACAGTACCGTGTGGCCCAAACACTCACACGGAAACAAACACCCACAAACCAAAAGTGAAACCCAGGCTACCTAAGTATTATTCTCAATCAGGGACAACGATTGACAGCTGCCTCTGATTGAGAACCATACTAGGCCGAACTCAAAACCCCAACATAGAAAAACACACATAGACTGCCCACCCCACTCACGCCCTGACCATACTAAAACAAAGACAAAACATCAGCAGATTTTCACCACTAGGCTTGGGGATTCATCTTCCTCTCTGACAACAAACAGTTGCAACTCACTATTTGCATTTGGGGTCCAAAACAATCAGTTATATGGACACCAAAACACAGAGACGCAGAGACACAGAAACACAGAGACGTTATTGTACTGTAGTAGAGTAAAATGCGCTTTTTATATCTCAACTCCCAAAATTTAGAACAGAGAAGACCCTACTAAGACAGGAGTATCAATTAGCATGATTGTTAAAAATTAATGCTCTGTTTCTGTCGCGTGGCATTGCAGTTTATGTTGCACGCGACGAGACCGTAATGTCACATATGCACATTTAACAACAATTGGCAACTCGTTCTCATTCTGAGAAATAAGCATTTTCTTATCCAGGTAGGCCACTTGACTTCAACATCTAAACGTGAACTGTTCTACCTTGTTAGCAAGAAATTAAATCCAATTTGGCTAGACTTTAAATATAAAGATTAGCTAGCTACTCACTAGCAGGTGGGCTTGTGTTTGAGAGATGTTTATGAAACCTGTGTTCATTTTCAATATTGCTTGTTATCAGAAGTTGGTGATTTGTTCGTTGATGTGCATTTTACATGGTTCTAGATAAATGTGTAACAAAAAGGGCATTTTCATAGACCGACATGAAAGCCAGATCGCTGATTATTGCACAAAAAAGCAGATTCAACTATTTTGATGAAATAATACAGTTTTAGTGGGTCTTATGATTGAATGCTTATATTTAGCCCTGAAGCCCTGAATTAATTTGATTATTCCCGATTATTTGAAATGCAGCGTATGGACATCTTAATTATGCAAGAAAGGTTATTTAGAGACAACATAAATAATATTTACATATACTCAACATTGAGTATACAAAACATTAAGAACACCTGCTTTTTCCATGACAGACTGACGAGATGAATCCAGGTGAAAGCTATGATTCCTTAATGTCACTCGTTAAATCCAGGTTTAAGAAAGATTTTTAAACCTTGAGACAATTGAGACATGGATTGTGTATGTGTGCCATTAAGAGGGTGAATGGGCGAGAAAATATTGAATTGCCTTTGAACGGGGTAAGGTCGTAGGTGCCAGGAAAACCGGTTTGTGTCAAGAACTGCAATGCTACTGGTTTTTTCAGGCTCAACAGTTGCCAGTGTGTATCAAGAATTTTCCACTACCAAAGGACATCCAGCCAATTTGACACAACTGTAGGAAGAATTTGAGTCAACATGGGCCAGCATCCCTGTGGAACCCTTTCGACATCTTGTAGAGTCCATGCCCTGACAAAATGAGGCTGTTCTGATGGTAGCTATAGCTAGTGGTGTTGAGTGATGCCATCTACCATCTCACCACGGCTGTGGATTTTTCACTCAATACGATGTTGACTCAGTACGTGCTATGTACTTAGGGCCTTTTTACCTTTGAAGAGATGTGAAAACGAATGAAAGCATTTGCTCGAACATATTGAGCACTTTCATGAATTTTTCATCACCTCAGTGCCTTACCATGAAGGCAGTAGCGTTGGAGAGTAGTTGAGGTGTGTGTGCTCATTGCGGCCAACCAAAGGTGTAGCATCTTTAAAGGTTTATCTATTTATCCCTTTAAAAAACCCTTAAACGCCCCAATGACAGACTTGCCGGCCCTGTCTTGTGTGTCGCTCTCTCTCGCTCTATCTCAGGAATGACTCACCCAGTATGAAACCAGCACCAAACTGTGTCTTGGCGACCTGTCTCCATAGCAACCGGGCCGTCTCTGCTGTGTTACCACAGCGTTATCCTGCCGTTATCCATCAAAGTTACTCCTGTTGTGTGGATAAAAAAACAGGGCGACTATGTGAGCCAACGGGAGGAACGTACAGCACAAATGCATATCTGTCTACACAGGCCAGTGTCTGTCAGTGTGGGGTGATGGGAGCTTTCAAGTGTGTGTGTGTGTGTTTTGTGTGCATTTATATATATGTGTGTGTGTGGTGATGGCTTTGCCTCAGGACCTGGTGTGTTGTGATGGTTGATGAGGAGATCTCTGTGCTCAGAACGACATGCTGCTGACTCATTCAGTGTGCATCTCAAATAGCACCCTATTCTCTATATAGTGCACTACTTTAATATAGTGCCATTTATGACACAGCCTTACTGTTATTTTATCTCCCTCCATGGAGGTGTGGGGGTCCTCAAAGCACATTCACTCAATAATCCCACCCCCCACGTCTCTCCTTCACCCACCCTCGCTCTCCATCTCTCCTCATCTCCTCCTCTCTTCCCTTTTACAGGACCTACGGGAGGTTTGGCTCAACTATCCGCCCCACCCTCTGCAGAATGGTTGGAAATAATCTATTTTGTTTGTTTGTCCCGACATTCTGTATCCGTAGATGGATAAAAAAAATTATGTATAAAATATATATTATGTACAGCTCAAAATACATATTGTATATATGTAACCCCCCCCCCAGAGTACCGCTTTCTTACATACACACTCACACTCAAATCAAACTTAATTTGTCACCTGCGCCGAATACAACGTGTAGACCTTACCGTGAAATGCTTAATTATAAAGCCCTTAGCCAACAGTGCAGTTCAAGGAAGAATTAAGAAAATATTTACCAAATAAACTAAAGTAAAAAATAATATAAAGTAACACAATAAAATAACAATAATGAGGGGGGGTACCGGTACCGAGTCAATGTGTGGGGGTACAGGCTAGTCGAGGTAATTTGTACATGTAGGTAGGGGTGAAGTGACTATGCATAGATAATAAACAGTGAGTGGCAGCATGTACAAAAAAACATTGGAGGGAGAGGGGGTTGTCAATGTAAATAATCCTGTGGCCATTTGAATAATTGTTCAGCAGTCTTATGGTTTGGTGGTAGAGCTAGGCGTCCCGCTAGCTGGACAACTTCCGATGATACCGGAGGGCAATTCAATTCAATAATTCAAATTCAAATTAATAATCCTACAAATTATGGATATTATTTTAAACATTTATGTACATCTAAGTGTCTTAAAATTGGTTGAAAGCTTAAATTCTTGATCATCTAACTGCACTGTCCGATTTACAGTAACTATTACAGCGAAAAAACATGCCATGCAATTGTTTGAGGACGGCGCCCCGCATCAAAATATTTTTCCACCGGCACAGGTTTCATACATTCACAAATAACGATTAACAAGTCAAAATCCGTTTCTATCTACTTCTCAGATACCATAAAATGTAATGTACTTACGGACAGAAGTATGTTCCACCAGAAACCAATGTTAGCAGGTGCGTTCTGTCTTCATGACGCGCGCAAACACGAATGTCCCTGTTCTAAAACTGATATTTCTTATTTGTTTTTGAAGTTACAAGCCTGAAACTTTGAACATAGATTGCTGACACCATGTCGAAGCCTTAGGAATTGCATCCAGGGAGCTAATTTTCAATATGACCATATTATTGCCATTCTGAGAGGATGGTCTCTCAAAAACAATATTTCTGGTTGGTTTTTCTTTGGATTTTCTCCTACCGTATCTATTGTGTTATATTCTCCTAAATTATCTTAACATTTCTACAAATTTCAAATTGTTTTCTTTCCAATGGTACCAGTTATATGCATATCCTGGCTTCAGGGCCTGAGCAACAGGCAGTTTACTTCGGGCATGTCATTCAGGTGGAAATTGAGGAAAAAGGGGCTTAGCCTTAAGAAGTTTAAGGAGCGTTTTGGTCCTAGACTTGGTGCTCCTGTACCACTTGCCGTGCAGTAGCAGAGAAAACAGTCTATGACTTGGGTGACTGGAGTCTTTAACAATTTTGGGGGCTTTCCTCTTCTCCAGTCATTCTCTCCACATTAGTTTTGCTGCCTTCTGTGAGATATGTCAATGTAAATGTTGATGAGACCATAGAAGACAGAAGGACATGTCTGTCTGTGTGTCTGGCATGTTCCAGACAGACCTTGTTGTATGTATAGGTGCGGAGCAGACACAGACAAACCAGGGTTTCCATTAGCCTGTAATGGCCGGCTTTTGGCAGAATTAAAATAAATTAAAAGCCAATTAAATTCAATTGTATTCTGCCAAATTGTCCATGGCTGCCTATATCATTTAGCACTTCCGCACCATTTTGTCACTCTTCGCGTGTTGCCTTAGATATATGTGCCTGCTGCTGAGAGGGAGAGGGAGAGGGCGAGAGAGGAACATTGGCCTAGGCTATTGTTGATTAAGAAGATGGACGCCTTTTTTTTACTGAAGTAAAATGTAAGTTTAATATGCCTATCGTGAAAAGCCTACAAGGGGAATGTCCTGTCATGTTGTGTCTTGTCTCTGTCCTTTCCCTTCACCCTGTCTCCCTCTGCTGGTCGTTGTTAGGTTACCTTTTCTCCCCCGCTTTCTCCCAGCTGTTCCTTGTCTCCTCTAACTACCCATTCACCCCGTTTCCCACCTGTTCCCTTTTTCCCTCTGATTAGGTCCCTATATCTCTCTCTGTTTCTGTTCCTGTCCTTGTCGGATTCTTGTTTGTGTTTCATGCCTGAGCCAGACTATCGTCATGTTTGCTGTAACCTTGTCCTGTCCTGTCGGAATCTGCCGGTCTATCTGAGCCTACCTATGTTTGGTTATTAAAGAAGCTCTGTTTAAGTTAGTTCGCTTTTGGGTCCTCATTCACTCACCATAACAGAAGAATCCGACCAAGAATGGACCCAGCGACTTCGGATCCTCTCCACTCAGCCGTCGGGATCCAGGGAGCGATGCTAGGCAGACACGAGCAGGAAGTGTCTGCTGCTCGACATGCCGTTGAGACCCTGGCCACCCAAGTCTCCAACCTCACAGAACAGGTTCACCATCTCCGCCTCGATCCACCGGCCACTTCCAGGGCTTTCGAATCTCCGGAGCCCAGAATCAATAACCCGCCGTGTTACTCTGGGGAGCCCACTGAATGCCGCTCGTTCCTCACCCAGTGTGATATTGTGTTTTCTCTCCAGCCCAACACTTACTCCAGGAGCACTGCTCGTGTCGCCTACGTCATATCTCTCCTTATTGGACGGGCTCGTGAGTGGGGCACGGCAATCTGGGAGGCAAGGGCTGAGTGTACTAACCAGTATCAGGACTTTAAGGAGGAGATGATACGGGTTTTTGATCGATCTGTTTTTGGGGAGGAGGCTTCCAGGGCCCTGTCTTCCCTATGTCAAGGCAATCGATCCATAACAGACTACTCTATTGAGTTTCGCACTCTGGCTGTCTCCAGTGGCTGGAACGAGCCGGCCTTGCTCGCTCGTCTTCTGGAGGGTCTCCGCGCAGAGGTAAAGGATGAGATTCTCTCCCGGGAGGTTCCTTCCAGCGTGGATTCCTTGATTGAACTCGCTATTCGCATTGAGCGACGGGTTGATCTTCGTCACCGAGCTCGTGGAAAGGAGCTCGCGCTCTCCGTCGCCCCCCTCTCCGCATCACTACCATCTTCCTCTGCCGGCTCGGGTGCTGAGCCCATGCAGCTGGGAGGTATCCGCATCTCGACTAAGGAGAGGGAACAGAGAATCACCAACCGCCTCTGTCTCTATTGCGGTTCCGCTGGTCATTTTGTCACTTCATGTCCAGTAAAAGGCCAGAGCTCGTCAGTAAGCGGAGGGCTACTGGTGAGCGCTACTACTCCTGTCTCTCCTTCAAGATCCTGCACTACCTTGTCGGTCCATCTACGCTGGACCGGTTCGTCTGCTTCCTGCAGTGCCTTAATAGACTCTGGGGCGGAGGGCTGTTTTATGGACGAGACCTGGGCTCGGGAACATGACATTCCTCTCAGACAGTTAAAGGAGCCCACGGCCTTGTTCGCCCTGGATGGTAGTCCTCTCCCCAGGATTCAGCGTGAGACGCTACCTTTAACCCTCACTGTTTCTGGTAATCATAGTGAAACCATTTCTTTTTTAATTTTTCGTTCACCTTTTACACCTGTTGTTTTGGGCCATCCCTGGCTAGTTTGTCATAATCCTTCCATTAATTGGTCTAGTAATTCTATCCTCTCCTGGAACGTCTCTTGTCATGTGAAATGTTTAATGTCTGCTATCCCTCCTGTTTCCTCTGTCTCTTCTTCACAGGAGGAGCCTGGTGATTTGACAGGGGTGCCGGAGGAATATCACGATCTGCGCACGGTGTTCAGTCGGTCCAGGGCCACCTCTCTTCTTCCACACCGGTCGTATGATTGTAGTATTGATCTCCTTCCGGGAACCACCCCCCCCCGGGGTAGACTATACTCTCTGTCGGCTCCCGAACGTAAGCCTCTCGAAGATTATTTGTCTGTAGCTCTTGACGCCGGTACCATAGTCCCCTCCTCCTCTCCCGCCGGAGCGGGGTTTTTTTTTGTCAAGAAGAAGGACGGGTCTCTGCGCCCCTGCATAGATTATCGAGGGCTGAATGACATAACAGTGAAGAATCGTTATCCGCTTCCTCTTATGTCTTCAGCCTTCGAGATCCTGCAGGGAGCCAGGTTTTTCACTAAGTTGGACCTTCGTAACGCTTACCATCTCGTGCGCATCAGGGAGGGGGACGAGTGGAAGACGGCGTTTAACACTCCGTTAGGGCACTTTGAATACCGGGTTCTTCCTTTCGGCCTCGCTAACGCTCCAGCTGTCTTTCAGGCATTAGTCAATGATGTCCTGAGAGACATGCTGAACATCTTTGTTTTCGTCTACCTTGACGATATCCTGATTTTTTCACCGTCACTCCAGATTCATGTTCAGCACGTTCGACGTGTCCTCCAGCGCCTTTTAGAGAATTGTCTTTTTGTGAAGGCTGAGAAGTGCACTTTTCATGCCTCCTCCGTCACATTTCTCGGTTCTGTTATTTCCGCTGAAGGCATTATGATGGATCCCGCTAAGGTCCAAGCTGTCATTGATTGGCCCGTCCCTAAGTCACGCGTCGAGCTGCAGCGCTTTCTCGGCTTCGCGAACTTCTATCGTCGTTTCATCCGTAATTTCGGTCAGGTGGCAGCTCCTCTCACAGCCCTTACTTCTGTCAAGACGTGCTTTAAGTGGTCCGTTTCCGCCCAGGGAGCTTTTGATCTCCTCAAGAATCGTTTTACATCCGCTCCTATCCTTGTTACACCTGACGTCTCTAGACAGTTCGTTGTCGAGGTTGACGCGTCAGAGGTGGGCGTGGGAGCCATTCTTTCTCAGCGCTCCCTCTCTGACGACAAGGTCCACCCATGCGCGTATTTTTCTCATCGCCTGTCGCCGTCGGAACGTAACTATGATGTGGGTAACCGCGAACTGCTCGCCATCCGGTTAGCCCTAGGCGAATGGCGACAGTGGTTGGAGGGGGCGACCGTTCCTTTTGTCGTTTGGACTGACCATAGGAACCTTGAGTACATCCGTTCTGCCAAACGACTTAATGCGCGTCAGGCGCGTTGGGCGCTGTTTTTCGCTCGTTTCGAGTTCGTGATTTCTTATCGTCCGGGCTCTAAGAACACCAAGCCTGATGCTTTGTCTCGTCTCTTCAGTTCTTCAGTAGCCTCCACTGACCCCGAGGGGATTCTCCCTGAGGGGCGTGTTGTCGGGTTGACTGTCTGGGGAATTGAGAGGCAGGTAAAACAAGCGCTCACTCACACTCCGTCGCCGCGCGCTTGTCCTAGGAACCTTCTTTTCGTTCCCGTTCCTACTCGTCTGGCCGTTCTTCAGTGGGCTCACTCTGCCAAGTTAGCCGGCCACCCTGGCGTTCGGGGTACGCTTGCTTCCATTCGCCAGCGTTTTTGGTGGCCCACCCGGGAGCATGACACGCGTCGTTTCGTGGCTGCTTGTTCGGTCTGCGCGCAGACTAAGTCCGGTAACTCTCCTCCTGCCGGCCGTCTCAGGCCGCTTCCTATTCCCTCTCGACCGTGGTCTCACATCGCCTTAGATTTTGTCACCGGACTGCCTTCGTCAGCGGGGAAGACTGTTATTCTTACGGTTGTCGATAGGTTCTCTAAGGCGGCTCATTTCATTCCCCTTGCTAAGCTTCCTTCTGCTAAAGAGACGGCACAAATCATCATCGAGAACGTTTTCAGAATTCATGGCCTTCCGTCAGACGTCGTTTCGGACAGAGGTCCGCAATTCACGTCTCAATTTTGGAGGGAGTTTTGCCGTTTGATTGGGGCTTCCGTCAGTCTCTCTTCCGGCTTTCACCCCCAGTCTAACGGTCAAGCAGAACGGGCCAATCAGACTATTGGTCGCATCTTACGCAGTCTTTCTTTTCGCAACCCTGCGTCTTGGTCAGAACAGCTCCCCTGGGCAGAATACGCCCACAACTCGCTTCCTTCGTCTGCGACCGGGCTATCTCCTTTTCAGAGTAGCCTCGGGTACCAGCCTCCGCTGTTCTCATCTCAGTTCGCCAAGTCCAGCGTCCCCTCCGCTCAGGCTTTTGTCCAACGTTGCGAGCGCACCTGGAAGAGGGTCAGGTCTGCACTTTGCCGTTATAGGGCGCAGACTGTGAGGGCTGCTAATAAGCGTAGAACTAAGAGTCCTAGATATTGTCGCGGTCAGAGAGTTTGGCTCTCCACTCAGAACCTTCCCCTTAAGACGGCTTCTCGCAAGTTGACCCCGCGGTTCATTGGTCCGTTCCGTATTTCTCGGGTCATTAATCCTGTCGCAGTTCGACTTCTTCTTCCGCGATACCTTCGTCGCGTCCACCCGGTCTTCCATGTCTCCTGTATTAAGCCCGTTCTTCGCGCCCCCGCTCGTCTTCCCCCCCCCCCCCCCCCCATCCTTGTCGAGGGCGCACCCATCTACAGGGTCCGCAGGATTTTGGACATGCGTCCTCGGGGCCGTGGTCACCAGTACCTTGTCGATTGGGAGGGGTACGGTCCTGAGGAGAGGAGTTGGGTTCCCTCTCGGGACGTGCTGGACCGTGCGCTGATCGAGGATTTCCTCCGTTGCCGCCAGGTTTCCTCCTCGAGTGCGCCAGGAGGCGCTCGGTGAGTGGGGGGGTACTGTCATGTTGTGTCTTGTCTCTGTCCTTTCCCTTCACCCTGTCTCCCTCTGCTGGTCGTTGTTAGGTTACCTTTTCTCCCCCGCTTTCTCCCAGCTGTTCCTTGTCTCCTCTAACTACCCATTCACCCCGTTTCCCACCTGTTCCCTTTTTCCCTCTGATTAGGTCCCTATATCTCTCTCTGTTTCTGTTCCTGTCCTTGTCGGATTCTTGTTTGTGTTTCATGCCTGAGCCAGACTATCGTCATGTTTGCTGTAACCTTGTCCTGTCCTGTCGGAATCTGCCGGTCTATCTGAGCCTACCTATGTTTGGTTATTAAAGAAGCTCTGTTTAAGTTAGTTCGCTTTTGGGTCCTCATTCACTCACCATAACATGTCCTCCATATGGACATGGTTTAATATCGTAGTAGCTGATCGTTGGCACAGCCAATTGCAGGCAAGTATGAAACTTTGGAACATATTTACAGTGCCTTGCGAAAGTATTCGGCCCCCTTGAACTTTGCGACCTTTTGCCACATTTCAGGCTTCAAACATAAAGATATAAAACTGTATTTTTTGTGAAGAATCAACAACAAGTGGGACACAATCATGAAGTGGAACGACATTTATTGGATATTTCAAACTTTTTTAACAAATCAAAAACTGAAAAATTGGGCGAGCAAAATTATTCAGCCCCCTTAAGTTAATACTTTGTAGCGCCACCTTTTGCTGCGATTACAGCTGTAAGTCGCTTGGGGTATGTCTCTATCAGTTTTGCACATCGAGAGACTGACATTTTTTCCCATTCCTCCTTGCAAAACAGCTCGAGCTCAGTGAGGTTGGATGGAGAGCATTTGTGAACAGCAGTTTTCAGTTCTTTCCACAGATTCTCGATTGGATTCAGGTCTGGACTTTGACTTGGCCATTCTAACACCTGGATATGTTTATTTTTGAACCATTCCATTGTAGATTTTGCTTTATGTTTTGGATCATTGTCTTGTTGGAAGACAAATCTCCGTCCCAGTCTCAGGTCTTTTGCAGACTCCATCAGGTTTTCTTCCAGAATGGTCCTGTATTTGGCTCCATCCATCTTCCCATCAATTTTAACCATCTTCCCTGTCCCTGCTGAAGAAAAGCAGGCCCAAACCATGATGCTGACACCACCATGTTTGACAGTGGGGATGGTGTGTTCAGCTGTGTTGCTTTTACGCCAAACATAACGTTTTGCATTGTTGCCAAAAAGTTCAATTTTGGTTTCATCTGACCAGAGCACCTTCTTCCACATGTTTGGTGTGTCTCCCAGGTGGCTTGTGGCAAACTTTAAACAACACTTTTTATGGATATCTTTAAGAAATGGCTTTCTTCTTGCCACTCTTCCATAAAGGCCAGATTTGTGCAATATACGACTGATTGTTGTCCTATGGACAGAGTCTCCCACCTCAGCTGTAGATCTCTGCAGTTCATCCAGAGTGATCATGGGCCTCTTGGCTGCATCTCTGATCAGTCTTCTCCTTGTATGAGCTGAAAGTTTAGAGGGACGGCCAGGTCTTGGTAGATTTGCAGTGGTCTGATACTCCTTCCATTTCAATTTTATCGCTTGCACAGTGCTCCTTGGGATGTTTAAAGCTTGGGAAATCTTTTTGTATCCAAATCCGGCTTTTAACTTCTTCACAACAGTATCTCGGACCTGCCTGGTGTGTTCCTTGTTCTTCATGATGCTCTCTGCGCTTTTAACGGACCTCTGAGACTATCACAGTGCAGGTGCATTTATACGGAGAATGATCACACACAGGTGGATTGTATTTATCATCATTAGTCATTTAGGTCAACATTGGATCATTCAGAGATCCTCACTGAACTTCTGGAGAGAGTTTGCTGCACTGAAAGTAAAGGGGCTGAATAATTTTGCACGCCCAATTTTTCAGTTTTTGATTTGTTAAAAAAGTTTGAAATATCCAATAAATGTCGTTCCACTTCATGATTGTGTCCCACTTGTTGTTGATTCTTCACAAAAAAATACAGTTTTATATCTTTATGTTTGAAGCCTGAAATGTGGCAAAAGGTCGCAAAGTTCAAGGGGGCCGAATACTTTCGCAAGGCACTGTATCTTTTCAGATTCATAATATTTGATTTCATTATTATTGAATATCATTGTTATCATCACATTCATATTTATTAATCTAAATAAGTTCATTAAATATTCAAATGTATTTTGTTTAATTCTGTAGAGACATTTTTGTTGCCAAAATTAAGTTCAATGTCTCTAATTGTATCCTTTGTATATATGCTGAACAACAATAAAAATGCAACACGCAACAATTTCAACGATTTTACTGAGTTACAGTTCCTGTAAGGAAATCAGTCAATTGAAATAAAATCATTAGGCCCTAATCTATGGATTCAGTATCTGGAGTGACCATCATTTGCCTCGTGCAGCGGAACACATCTCCTTCACATAGCGTTGGTCAGGCTGTTGATTGTGGCCTTTGGAATGTTGTCCCACTCCTCTTCAATGGCTGTGCGAAGTTGCTGGATATTGGTGCATACTGGAACACGCAGTCATACACAGCCTATGCCTTCCCATACCATAACCCCACCACCACCTTGTTCACTGTTCACAAAGTTGACATCAGCAAACCGCTCGCCTACACAACACCACCCTCATGTCTGAAGGAGACGACATCTGCGAGGGTAAAAAAAAAACACCCTGTTAAGAACTCTTTTTTTATTTTACTTTTTATATATATTGACTTTTAATGTCTGCGGTTGTGAGGCCAGTTTTATATACTGCCAAATTCCCTAAAACATCATTAGTGGTGGTTTATGTTAGAGAAATTAACATTAAATTATCTGGCAATAGCTCTGGTGGACATTCTTGCAGTCAGCATGCCAATTGCACACTCCCTGAAAACCTGAGACACCTGTGGAGTTTTGTGACAAAACTGCACATTTTAGAGTGCAATTTTATTGTCCTTTTATTGTCCTCAGCACAAGGTGCACCTGTGTAATGATCATGCTGTTTAATCAGCTTCTTGATATGCCACACCTTTCAGTTGGAAAGATTATCTTGGCAAAGGAGAAATGCTCACTAACAGGTACTGTATGTAAACAGCTTTGTGCACACAATTTGAGAGAAATTAGATTTGTGTCTATGTACAATTTCGTGGATCTTTTATTTGTGCTCATGAAACATGGTACCAACATTTTACATGTTGCATTTTGTTCATTGTAGTTTAAGATAGGGTATAAGTAGGCCTGTTAAATAAATATCATAAGCCTATTGCTGTAGTTTGTTGGGTACATTAGGCACTAGCATTTCTTGGTAATTGCTGCAATACTGCCTGTTAAATTCTGAACGAAAATGCACTTCTGTACGCCTATATCTGCACAGCAGATGCTTTAGCCTATCTGACAAGGATCAAGAAATGCATGTCGGTGTCGTAGCATGCTGTCGGCATATCTCTACCTCTCTTTGGGGCTAGGCCTAAGCTTCTCTTCCTTTTGATATAAGTGTTTTAAAATATTAATAGGCTATCATACAGTGGTTCCCTAAGCCTAGTATAGGTCTATGAATGCAATACCCTGATGCATTTTGTGCTCAAATCTCCGACAGCTGAACCGTGAGGTCGACTCGGATTAAAGTTCTCCATCACTGCGACGGATTTATGCCATATAGATTTGGGAGAGGTCTGGTTGGTGAAATGGCCTAATACAGAATCATGTATGTTCTGTGAAATACACTGAGTGTACAAAACATTAAAGTTATTAAAGAAGGATTTTTAGGCCTTGTGACAGTTGAGCCAAGTGTTGAGTATATGTGCCATCCAGAGTGTGAATGTTCAAGACAAAAGATTTAAGTGCCTGTGAAAGGGGTATGGTAGTAGGTGCCAGGTGCACCGGTTTGAGTGTGTCAAAAACTGAAACGTTGCTGGGTTTTTCACGCTTAACAGTTTCCTGTGTGCATCAAGAATGGTCCACATGCATGATTTTTGCTTACCAAAGGCGGCGAGTCCATAAGGTTAGGTAGGGGCTAAGTTTCCCTAACGTAAATTAAATTAAATTGCCCAAATTATATAGCCTAATTAGCCTATTCCTTCTAAACATAAATACGTAAAATCATTCAAAACAGGCTTCTACACCAGAAAGCATGATTTGGAGGATCAGAGCATCGTTAGCTTAGCTTTGAGGATTGTTTTAAATCGCATAGCCTGTTGAAAGGGAAATAGTATATAGTATATATATAGTATATATACTATAGTATAAATATATTCAAGTTGCGAGAGCCATAGGAAGGGAAACATGTATTCTAATAAGCAGTCAATGCACAACAATTCTTAATGCAATCTCAGGAGAACACTTTTGAAAGCAGTTTTGACATTTTTTATTTTGAAAGCATCTTTTGTTCTTTGTTTAATAAAAAGAAGGGGGTCGCAGTTTTCCATTGCTACCATATTTATTTCTCTACTCCTTCAATTACGCAAGTGGCCTCTTGAGTTCTTCTTAATAAAAGGTCAATGACATACTTTCCAACATTTACATTTTTGAGTGAATAATAATAATTGATGTATTTATAATCAAAGTATTATTATTAATAATAATCTATAATTAGAACAATCAGGTGTTGTGTCCAATGGGGTAAATGCAGATGGAAAAACCACATGCTTCAGCAGCTGCCTATGTACATTTTATAGCCTGAGTAGCCTCGTTTCACTGCCAAAAATAAAACTAAACCATCTAGTGTTCAGCGAAATAACAACACAATGTCAAATGCAGGTAGCCTAGTCAAATAATTAACATCCAATCACATTAACCATTACTCTCTCGTGGGAATTCCACTAACGGTCCGTATGTAGCCAAACGTAGCTGCTGCTCATTTTGGTATCTGTACTGATGGCGCAAAAGCCATGACAGGGAGACATAGGGGAGCCGTAACGCTTGTGGAAGCAGTTGCTCCCGAAGCCACTTGGGTACACTGCACCATCCACCGAGAGGCTCTTGCTGCCAAGGGAAATGCCTGACAGCTTGAAATATGTTTTGGACACTGACTTTGTTAAAGCAAGGCCCCTGAACTCTCATGGATTTTCTGCACTATGCAATGATATGGGCAGCAACTATGTAACACTTTTACAACATACAGAAGTGCGCCGGTTAACAAGGGGCAAAGTAGTGACACATTTTTTTAAATTGGGAGACGAGCTTAAAGTTTTCTTTACTGACCACAGTTTTCACTTGTCTGACCGCTTACATGATGACGACTGGCCTTTCTGGGTGATGTTCTTTCTCGCCTGAATGATCTGAATCTAGCATTACAGGGAATCTCCGCAACTATATTAAATGTGCGGGACAGAATTGAGGCTATGATTAAGAAGTTGGAGCTCTTCTCTGTCTGCATTAACAAGAACAACACACAGGTCTTCCCATAATTTCATGATTTTCTGTGTGCAAATGAACTCAAGCTTACGGACAATGCCTAATGTAATATAGCGAAGCACCTGAATGAGTTGGGTGCGCAATAACGCAGGTACTTTCCTGAAATGGATGACACAAACAACTGGATTAGTTATTCCTTTAATGCCCTGCCTCCAGTCCACTTACCGATATCTGAACAAGAGAGCCTCATCGAAACTACGACAAGCGGTTCTGTGAAAATCTTATTTAATCAGAAGCCACTGCTAGATTTCTGTATTGGGCTGCGCTCAGAGTGACCTGCCTTGGCAAATCGCGCTGTTAAGACACTGATGCCCTTTGCAACCACGTACCAATGCGAGAGTGGATTCTGGGCCCTCACTAGCATGACAACTAAATACAGGCACATACTGTGTGTGGAAAATGATTTAAGACTTCCCACGAGCCGGGTTGTGACAAAAACTCACACTCATTCTTATGTTCAATAAATGTATCATATAGACTTACAATGATGGCAAAAAACAACATTTGTGAGTGTGCTAACTCTGGTGCTAGATGGGGTACACAGCTGGAGGTTGAATGTTTGAAAGGGTAAGGGACTATAAAAAGTTTGGGAACCACTGATTTAGACCAAGCGTTGTCCCATATGTTAAAATAATTGGATATGTTATGGGGCTCGTTTCTGGAGGTGGACATTTTATTTTAGTTGGTGTCAGCTTCATTTTATTTTCACTTATTTTGGAGTAGAATGTCCTTTTTAAAAGGTTACCAGAACTGAGCTTCTCAGTCCTAAGGGGACTGGAATTGGTCAGACTTACAGTTTTATACAGTATATGTACAAACGTATCCTCTTTCCCTAAAAGCATGATGGTCATAACTTTCTTGTATGAAAGGGGAGGTTGATCTAAGATTGACTTGAGTTTCATCATTAGTTTTCTTTTTATGCTTTAACCCCTGGGTTGACAATGATTGTTTTAGGAAAGGAAAAACCAATACAAATAGGCTATAAAGTTTTCCTTATGCGTCATTGGTTTTCCTTATAGGCTGTTTTTAAGGATATGGCTAACATCCCTCATTTATTGATGGTGCTGGGTGCGTGGGTGGACCCTCTAATGGGTTAACTACTTCAAGACTGTTGGAAAATCATTCCAGGTGAAGCTGGTTGAGAGAATGCCAAGAGTGTGCAAAGCTGTCATCAATGCAAAGGTAGGCTAATTTGAAGAATCTCAAATATATAATAGTCAAAATAAAGAAAAACCCTTGAATTAGTAGTTGTGTCCAAACTGGTACTGTATATGGATGACCTGTACAGTTTTCAGATAAATGTAGATTTTTCCTGGTCACTTGTCTGGCACCAAATTTTCCTTACGGAAACACACACAGACACGCTCAGTTAGACTGTCTGTTGGTCTCTAGCTAGTCCCTATGTTGTCCATCTGCTGTTTCCGCTCTCCATAATCCGCTTTCTTACCGTTACTCAGACACCCTCTCGCTCTTTTATTCTCTACCGCTGTCTCTCGCTCTCTTTCTCTCTCTTTAAACACTTTCATTCATTCATTCTTCCTCTCTCTCTTTCTATTTCTCTCTCTCTCTCCCTATTTCATTCCCTCTCTCTCCCCCTATTTTTGTCCCCATTCTTCTCACTCTCTTCCCCTTTGCAGTGCATGATCTCCCTAGAAACATTGAGAGTAGGGCAAAGAGAGAGAAGAGGATGTTTGTTTGAAAGTAGGATTCGGAGGAAGAGATCAAAAATGGTGTAACAGGATTACACACGGTCCCAAATCACATAGGGCCTCCAGGGACCAAAACACTGCTTCTGTGTGTGTCAGTGTGTATGTGTGTGTGTGTGTGTATGTGTGTCTCACAGTGCGTTTTGTGAGTCAATGTGTTTTCACGTGCATGTTTTTCTGAGCATATCCATGTTTGTTTATAAATCCCACTCTGATCTTGGCTGATGTATGTTTTTATATTTTTGTTTGCTCTCTGCTCTCAATTGATGACAGAGATTTTGAGACATGGCATGGTTTAGAGAGCTTTTGGCCCACGTTGACAGTACAACTGAGCCCAAACCGTTTGTCTGTCCTTCTTCCTATATGCCTGCCACCATGCCAGTGAATATAATATTGTGTCAGCTGCTGCCATGGACATAGAAATAGAATCACTAGAATGGGCTTCCCTATACAAGTCAGTGGGTCATTCTATTTAGCCACAGAAACCTATGAAATCCCACCAACAGGGCTTTACAGATATTATTTGGGAGGTCTAGCAAAATCTTCCAGCCACTCATTCTTGACTTGTTACCAGCATCTGAGGATGGTAGCTTGTGGTCATTTCAGCCATGCCCTTCCCTTCTCAACAACAGCCTTGGAGGTCAATGCCTGGGTAAGGTGTGGACCCCTAGGGTAAATCCCACAACCCTCAGCGGTCAGGGAGGGACCACCGCTGGGTGTTCCTTGGTAAGGTTTACGCTAGGCGGGATCCTGGATAATTATGGGGTTTAGAGCGAAGGCCATCCTTCCATCTCTCCATATTTCCAACCTGAGTCAGTCTGCTGTGGGTTAGAGTGGTCAGAGGGGTCTCCTCCTCCTCCTTCTACTTACCTTACATGCCTAGCTTAGTTTATGAACCCGTGACTTAAATTTAAATGACCTCTTAACATGAATGAATAGTCTTACGATAAGATTATTTAAGTGAAGACGTCAATTTTCTATGTTGTTGAAGCCTAAAGGTAAGCAGGGACAACCCACATCTGGCTCAAGGGCTCTCTCTCTGAGCATAAATGGCAACCAGTTGCCTCTCTCTCTCTCTCTCTCTCTCAGCCTACGGGGTAACAAGATGACTCTGGCCCCAGGCAGAACATAAAGGCTGATGATCGTCAGGAGTTAGTTAGCTGAAAGCAATTCACCAATAATGAGGACCAGGCTTATGGTGATGACAATCTATCTTTGTTTTTATTTTTACTAAACTTTTATTAAACAAAGAATATCCAGGATTTTAGGTGTACATGTGCATGTGCGCTGGCCCATGTTCATACATTAGCATTAACACCATGGGTGTCTGACTGCCTGCTAAGTTTGGGCGGTATTTAGATATGTGTATTTTCATACCGTTTCTGTACATGTATGTGTTTTACAGTATTACCTGCAGTTTACACAAGAGGCTGTTAATTCGTTCCAAATGTAAAAAATAATAAATTGCTGACACTTGCCACTGTAAATGCTTACAAGAGCAAGCAAACATAAACAAATTGCAAGGACAGACAGCCCAGCTCATAAAGTTGTACAACTATGTCAATAGGTTTGCTGCACGCACAAAATAAATAATAGACAGCCGTGATCTTGACCTCAGCGGGGATTGATTGCGTCTGCTGTAACCATGAAGCGTGTAACTGTGGTGTGTGTGTGTGTGTGTGTGTGTGTGTGTGTGTGTGTGTGTGTGTGTTTGTCATTAAGAAAGAGTTAGCTGAGACGTCCCACAGCATTTTATCTATTCTATCTCTACTTTCCCAACTGCTGCGTTTATATTTATATAAATATACAGTGGGGCAAAAAAGTATTTAGTCAGCTACCAATTGTGCAATTTCTCCCACTTAAAAAGATGAGAGAGGCCTGTAATTTGCATCATAGGTATACTTCAACTATGACAGACAAAATGAGAAAAGAAAATCCAGAAAATCACATTGTAGGATTTTTAATGAATTTATTTGCAAATTATGGTGGAAAATAAGTATTTGGTCACCTACAAACAAGCAAGATTTCTGGCTCTCACAGACCTGTAACTTCTTCTTTGAGAGGCTCCTCTGTCCTCCACTCGTTACCTGTATTAAAGGCACCTGTTTGAACTTGTTATCCGTATAAAAGACACCTGTCCACAACCTCAAACAGTCACACTCCAAACTCCACTATGGCCAAGACCAAAGAGCTGTCAAAGGACACCAGAAACAAAATTGTAGACCTGCACCAGGCTGGGAAGACTGAATCTGCAATAGGTAAGCAGCTTGGTTTGAAGAAATCAACTGTGGGAACAATTATTAGGCAATGGAAGACATACAAGACCACTGATAATCTCCCTCGATCTGGGGCTCCACGCAAGATCTCACCCCGTGGGGTCAAAATGATCACAAGAACGGTGAGCAAAAATCCCCGAACCACACGGGGGGACCTAGTGAATGACCTGCAGAGAGCTGGGACCAAAGTAACAAAGCCTACCCTCAGTAACACACTACGCCGCCAGGGACTCAAATCCTGCAGTGCCAGACGTGTCCCCCTGCTTAAGCCAGTACATGTCCAGGCCCGTCTGAAGTTTGCTAGAGAGCATATGCATGGTCCAGAAGAAGATTGGGAGAATGTCATATGGTCAGATGAAACCAAAATATAACTTTTTGGTAAAAAAACACTCGTCGTGTTTGGAGGACAAAGAATGCTGAGTTGCATCCAAAGAACACCATACCTACTGTGAATTATTGGGGTGGAAACATCATGCTTTGGGGCTGTTTTTCTGCAAAGGGACCAGGACGACTGATCCGTGTAAATGAAAGAATGAATGGGGCCATTTTTCATGAGATTTTGAGTGAAAACCTCCTTCCATCAGCAAGGGCATTGAAGATGAAACGTGGCTGGGTCTTTCAGCATGACAATGATCCCAAACACACCGCCCGGGCAATGAAGGAGTGGCTTTGAAATAAGCATTTCAAGGTCCTGGAGTGGCCTAGCCAGTCTCCAGATCTCAACCCCATAGAAAATCTTTGGAGGGAGTTGAAAGTCCGTGTTGCCCAGCAACAGCCCCAAAACATCACTGCTCTAGAGGAGATCTGCATGGAGGAATGGGCCAAAATACCAGCAACAGTGTGTGAAAACCTTGTGAAGATTTACAGAAAACATTTGACCTCTGTCATTGCCAACAAAGGGTATATAACAAAGTATTGACATAAACTTTGGTCATTGACCAAATACTTACTTACAAATACTACTTTCCACCATAATTTGCAAATAAATTCATAAAAAATCCTACAATGTGATTTTCTGGATTTTTTCCCCCTCATTTTGTCTGTCATAGTTGAAGTGTACCTATGATGAAAATTACAGGCCTCTCTCATCTTTTTAAGTGGGAGAACTTGCACAATTGGTGGCTGACTAAATAATTTTTTGCCCCACTGTATACAGTATATACTGCCATTCAAAAGTTTGGGGTCACTTAGAAATGTCATTGTTTTTTTTTAAAAAGCACATTTTTTGATAATTAAAATAACATCAAATTGATCAAAAATACAGTATAGATATTGTTAATGTTGTAAATGACTATAATAGATGGAAATGGCAGATGTTTATGGAATATCTACATAGGCTTACAGAGGCCCATTATCAGCAACCATCACTTCTGTGTTCCAATGGTACGTTGTGTTAGCTAATCCAAGTTTATCATTTTATAAGGCTAATTGATCAAAAAAAAAAACTTTTGCAATTATGTTAGCACAGCTGAAGCATCATCATTTGTGGGTTTGATTACAGGCTCAAAATAGCCAGACAGAAATAACTTTCTTAAGGCCAGCATCTAGAAGCACCTAGAAGGCCAGCATCCCAGAGTTGCCTCTTCACTGTTGACTTTGAGACTGGTGATTTGTGGGATCTATTTAATGAAGCTGCCAGTTGAGGACTTGTGGGGCATCTGTTTCGCAAACTAGAGACACGAACGTACTTGTCCTCTTGCTCAGTTGTGCACCGGAGCCTCCCACTCCTCTTTCTATTCTTGTAAGAGCAGTTTGCACTGTTCTGTGAAAAGAGTAGTACACAGCTTTGTACGAGATCTTCAGTTTCTTGGCAATTTCTCGCATGGAATAGCCTTCATTTCTCAGAACAAGAATAGACTGACGAGTTTCAGAAGAAAGGTCTTTGTTTCTGGCCATTTTGAGCCTGTAATTAATTCCACAAATGCTGATGCTCCAGATACTCAACTAGTCTAAAGATGGCCGGTTTTATTGCTTTTTTAATCAGTACAACAGTTTTCTCCTGTGTTAACATAATTGCAAAAGGGTTTTCTGATGATCAATTAGCCTTTTAAAATTATAAACTTGGATTAGCCAACACAACGTGCCATTGGAACACAAGAGTGATGGTTGCTGATCATGGGCCTCTGTACGCCTATGTAGATATTCCATAAAAAATCTGCCGTTTTCAGCTACAATAGTCATTTACAACATTAACAATGTCTACACTGTATTTCTGATCAATTTGATGTTATTTTAAGTTACAAAAAACTTGTTTTTCTTTCAAAAACAAGGACATTTCTAAGTGACCCCAAACTTTTTAACAGTAGCGTATTTGCAAAAAATATATATGGGGGGTTGGAAGTGATGCAGACAATTACATTGATGGAAGCTACAATCTATCTACAATATTAAAGCTGATCTACTCCCTAGATAAACAAATAAAAATAAACAAATATATATAATAATTTGAAAATGAATGACTCCATTCTCCTGTTTCCCAGTTTTCAAACAAAAGCTCAAACAGGAAGTACTAGTGAGCGCTCAATATGAAAGTGGTCCGATGATGCAGACGCGAGGCTGGCGCACCCCTCACTCTAAGCTCCAATAATGTTTTGCAAGTACAGGCTGGGATATGTTCCGGGATTCACCCGATAGCATTGAGGAGTTTACCACATCAGTCAATAAGTGCATAAACAACGTCTTCCCCACAGTGACTATACGAATGTAACCAAACCAAAAAGCATGAAATAAAGGCACTATCCTTGATGGGATTAAAGGCTAGAGCTACTGCTTAAAAAGAACAGGACATGGACATGAACACATACAAGAAAGCCCACTACCACCTCCAACAAACATGCAAAAACATGCAAACATACAAAAGGACAATATAGGAGGAAGGTCGAATTCTATTACACCAGCTCTGACACTCGTCAGATGTGGCAGGTCTTGCAGACAATGATGCCCAGTGATGCAGAACTCCAAAACGAGCTAAATGCCTTTCATGCTCACTTCAAGGAATACAACACTGAGTCCTGCATGAAAGCTCCGGTTCCAGATGACTGTGTGATCTCGCTCTCTATGGCTGATGTGAGTAAACTTTTAAACAGGTTAACACTTGCAAGGCCTCCAGACGGAATACCAGGTCACATTCTCGGAGCATTCGCAGACCAGCTGGCAAGTGTCTTCATTTAAATGTTCAGTCTCTCCTTGTCCCAGTTGGTAATCCCAACATGTTTCAAGCATACTACCATTGTACCTGTTCCCAAGAGCTCTAAGGTAACCTGCCTAAATGACTATCGCCCTTTAGCACTCACATCTGTAATTATGAATAGCTTAGAAAGGCTTGTCATTACACACATCAACACCATGCCAGACACCCTGGACCCACTCCAATTAGCATACCACCCTCAAAAGATCCACAGATGGCCCAATCTCAATTGCACTTCACACTGCCCTTTCCCACCTGGACAAGAGGAGAACAAACTGTGTGAGAATGATGTTCATAGACTCCAGCTCATCATTCAACACCATAGACAGCTCCAAGCTGAACACCAAGCTCAGGACCCTAGGACTGAACCCTTCCCTCTGCATCTGGATCCTGGACTTCCTTGCGGAAGTCCTCCCTGTTCACCCACAACTGAGTGGCAATGCATGACTCCACGGGCGTCAGAGCTTCTTCTCCCTCAGGAGGATGAAAAGATTTAGCATGTGCCCTCGGATTCTCAAAAATGTATGCAACATTTGTTTTTTTTAAATCAGAACTTATTTAACTTTGTTATTTTGAAGTGTTGCTATCAGCCATCGTCTCCTTAAGAAAAACTCACATGGAAATTAAGTCAGAAAAATTATTCCAAATGCCAGAAAGAGTGTGTGTGTCTGAGCGTGTGTTGTGAATGCTTGACTCATCCAATGTTGTTATTGGTGACGTGTGGCATTTAAAGAGTTGTTGGTAATTAAGAGGACGGCAGAATTGAAAATCTTCTTTGGGGCTAAAGTGGGAGGACGGAACCATGATATTGTCAGCAGCCATCCAATTAAAACGTAGAAGTATAAAAATACATCTGACTAGCTACCAACCACTCTGCTTGTTTGACATTGGGCATCTAGCTATTCCACCGCTGCTTAGTCTATATTGCTTATTAAATGAAACCAAACATGAACTCAAAGGTACAATCTGCAATATTTACTGCTCTCCAATGATCATTGGAATCCATGATATATATACACACTCAGGATTGTGACTTTAACTGTACTGTACCATATGCATCAGGCAGACTGGAGTTGATAGATACTGTTATAGAAACTTTA
Source organism: Oncorhynchus clarkii lewisi (assembly GCF_045791955.1). NCBI lineage: Eukaryota > Metazoa > Chordata > Actinopteri > Salmoniformes > Salmonidae > Oncorhynchus > Oncorhynchus clarkii. Next base: position 34,575,346 of record NC_092161.1, read on the forward strand.
CATACATATTGTACTTACCTACTTACAGTACAGTGTTTATACATGTGAAGCCAGCCAGGTGAATAAGGTGAATTCATGTATATATTTAATGATGACTACGTCCCAAATGAGATTCTATTCCCTATGTAGTGGACTACTTTTGACAAGGGACCATTGGGCTCTCGTCAAGAGAACTGCACTAGGGGACAGGGTGCCATTTGGGATGATGTAGCTCGGTGTTTGTTTTCAATGAGGGAAGTGTCTTGATCAAACCTCCAGCAGTAGCAAGCCAGAGACCAATTAGATACTTCTCTCTGCTACAGGCAGGCGCAGTGGTCTAAGGCAATGTATCTCAGTGCTAAAGGCGTCACCTCAGACCCTGGTTCGATTATAGGCTGTATCACAACTGAACGTGACTGGGAGTCTCATAGGGCGGCGCACAATTTGCCCAGCGTCGTCTGGGTTTGGCTGACAAGTAGCCTAGTGGTTAGAGCGTTGGGCCAGTAACCAAAAGGTTGCTAGATCGAATCCCTGAGCTCACAAGGTAAAAATCTGTCATTCTGCCCCTGAACAAGGCAGTTAACCCCCGGTTCCTAGGCCGTCATTGTAAATAAGAACTTGTTCTTAACTGACTTGCCTGGTTAAATACAGGCTAATGAATGCATCTATAAGTATTTCTCCTGATTGAACACACAACACGCACTCACTCAGCCCTCTATTGATTTAAAGCATGCATTTTAGCACATTTCCTCCCCTAATAAGGGAGGTCATCATAAATTTCAGTGTTCCGCCAGGTTTAGCATATTTGTCTCTGTTTTTTTATTTTATTTTATTTATTTCACCTTTATTTAACCAGGTAGGCTAGTTGAGAACAAGTTCTCATTTGCAACTACGACCTGGCCAAGATAAAGCATAGCAGTGTGAACAGACAAACAGAGTTACACATGGAGTAAACAATTAACAAGTCAATAACACAGTAGAAAAAAAGTAGAGTCTATATGCATTGTGTGCAAAAAGCATTAGGAAGTAGGCAAATAATTAAAATTTGGCAGATTAACACTGGAGTGATAAATGATCAGATGGTCATGTACAGGTAGAGATATTCGTGTGCAAAAGAGCAGAAAAGTAAATAAATAAAAACAGTATGGGGATGAGGTAGGTAAAAATGGGTGGGCTATTTACCGATAGACTATGTACAGCTGCAGCGATCGGTTAGCTGCTCAGATAGCAGATGTTTGAAGTTGGTGAGGGAGATAAAAGCCTCCAACTTCAGCGATTTTTGCAATTCGTTCCAGTCACAGGCAGCAGAGAATTGGAACGAAAGGCGGCCAAATGAGGTGTTGGCTTTGGGGATGATCAGGGAGATACACCTGCTGGAGCGCGTGCTACGGGTGGGTGTTGCCATCGTGACCAGTGAGCTGAGATAAGGCGGAGCTTTACCTAGCATGGACTTGTAGATGACCTGGAGCCAGTGGGTCTGGCGACGAATATGTAGCAAGGGCCAGCCGACTAGAGCATACAGGTCGCAGTGGTGGGTGGTATAAGGTGCTTTAGTAACAAAACGGATGGCACTGTGATAAACTGCATCCAGTTTGCTGAGTAGAGTGTTGGAAGCAATTTTGTAGATGACATCGCCGAAGTCGAGGATCGGTAGGATAGTCAGTTTTACTAGGGTAAGTTTGGCGGCATGAGTGAAGGAGGCTTTGTTGCGGAATAGAAAGCCGACTCTAGATTTGATTTTCAATTGGAGATGTTTGATATGAGTCTGGAAGGAGAGTTTACAGTCTAGCCAGACACCTAGGTACTTATAGATGTCCACATATTCAAGATCGGAACCATCCAGGGTGGTGATGCTAGTCAGGCGTGCGGGTGCAGGCAGCGAACGGTTGAAAAGCATGCATTTGGTTTTACTAGCGTTTAAGAGCAGTTGGAGGCCACGGAAAGAGTGTTGTATGGCATTGAAGCTCATTTGGATGTTAGACAGCACAGTGTCCAAGGACGGGCCGGAAGTATATAGAATGGTGTCTTCTGCGTAGAGGTGGATTCAACCGTAAGGCTCTCCAGAGGGTAGTGAGGTCTGCACAACGCATCACCGGGGGCAAACTACCTGCCCTCCAGGACACCTACACCACCCGATGTCACAGGAAGGCCATAAAGATCATCAAGGACATCAACCACCCGAGCCACTGCCTGTTCACCCCGCTATCATCCAGAAGGCGAGGTCAGTACAGGTGCATCAAAGCTGGGACCGAGAGACTGAAAAACAGCTTCTATCTCAAGGCCATCAGACTGTTAAACAGCCACCACTAACACTGAGTGGCTGCTGCCAACACACTGACACTGACTCAACTCCAGCCACTTTAATAATGGGAATTGATGGGAAATGATGTAAATATATCACTAGCCACTTTAAACAATGCTACCTTATATAAATGTTACTTACCCTACATTATTCATCTCATACGCATACGTATATACTGTACTCTATATCATCGACGGTATCCTTATGTAATACATGTATCACTAGCCACTTTATACTATACTATGCCACTTTGTTTACATACTCATCTCATTTGTACATACTGTACCCGATACCATCTACTGTATCTTGCCTATGCTGCTCTGTACCATCACTCATTCATATATCCTTATGTACATATTCTTTATCCCCTTACACTGTGTATAAGACAGTAGTTTTGGAATTGTTAGTTAGATTACTTGTTATTACTGCATTGTCGGAACTAGAAGCACAAGCATTTCGCTACACTCGCATTAACATCTGCTAACCATGTGTATGTGACAAATAAAATTTGATTTGATTTGATTTTGATTTTGATTTGGATCAGGGAATCGCCCGCAGCAAGAGCAACATCATTGATATATACAGAGAAAAGAGTCGGCCCGAGAATTGAATCCTGTGGCACCCCTATAGAGACTGCCAGAGGACCGGACAGCATGCCCTCCGATTTGACACACTGAACTCTGTCTGCAAAGTAGTTGGTGAACCAGGCAAGGCAGTCATCAGAAAAACCGAGGCTACTGAGTCTGCCGATAAGAATATGGTGATTGACAGAGTCGAAAGCCTTGGCAAGGTCGATGAAGACGGCTGCACAGTACTGTCTTTTATCGATGGTGGTTATGATATTGTTTAGTACCTTGAGCGTGGCTGAGGTGCACCCGTGACCGGCTCGGAAACCAGATTGCACAGCGGAGAAGGTACGGTGGGATTCGAGATGGTCAGTGACCTGTTTGTTGACTTGGCTTTCGAAGACCTTAGATAGGCAGGGCAGGATGGATATAGGTCTGTAACAGTTTGGGTCCAGGGTGTCTCCCCCTTCGAAGAGGGGGATTACTGCGGCAGCTTTCCAATCCTTGGGGATCTCAGACGATATGAAAGAGAGGTTGAACAGGCTGGTAATAGGGGTTGCGACAATGGCGGCGGACAGTTTCAGAAATAGAGGGTCCAGATTGTCAAGCCCAGCTGATTTGTACGGGTCCAGGTTTTGCAGCTCTTTCAGAACATCTGCTATCTGGATTTGGGTAAAGGAGAACCTGGAGAGGCTTGGGCGAGTAGCTGCGGGGGGGGGGGGGGGGGGGGGGGGGGGGAGCTGTTGGCCGAGGTTGGAGTAGCCAGGCAGAAGGCATGGCCAGCCATTGAGAAAAGTTTTCGATAATCATGGATTTATCGGTGGTGACCGTGTTACCTAGCCTCAGTGCAGTGGGCAGCTGGGAGGAGGTGCTCTTGTTCTCCATGGACTTTACAGTGTCCCAGAACTTTTTGGAGTTGGAGCTACAGGATGCAAATTTCTGCCTGAAGAAGCTGGCCTTAGCTTTCCTCACTGACTGCGTGTATTGGTTCCTGACTTCCCTGAACAGTTGCATATCGCGGGGAATATTCGATGCTATTGCAGTCCGCCACAGGATGTTTTTGTGCTGGTCGAGGGCAGTCAGGTCTGGAGTGAACCAAGGGCTATATCTGTTCTTAGTTCTGCATTTTTTGAACGGAGCATGCTTATCTAAAATGGTGAGGAAGTTACTTTTAAAGAATGACCAGGCATCCTCAACTGACGGGATGAGGTCAATGTCCTTCCAGGATACCCGGGCCAGGTCGATTAGAAAGGCCTGCTCACAGGTGGTCGTTTGACTGCGGCTCCGTAGCGGATACAGGCAATGAGGCAGTGATCGCTGAGATCCTGGTTGAAGACAGCGGAGGTGTATTTGGAGGGCCAGTTGGTCAGGATGACGTCTATGAGGGTGCCCTTGTTTACAGATTTAGGGTTGTACCTGGTGGGTTCCTTGATGATTTGTGTGAGATTGAGGGCATCTAGCTTAGATTGTAGGACTGCCGGGGTGTTAAGCATATCCCAGTTTAGGTCACCTAACAGAACAAACTCTGAAGCTAGATGGGGGGCGATCAATTCACAAATGGTGTCCAGGGCACAGCTGGGAGCTGAGGGGGGTCGGTAGCAGGCGGCAACAGTTAAAACCCGATATCCTCCCAATTCACTGAACTACCAAGCAAGCCTATAGCCGAGCCCTGATCTGTGATCCCAACCCTATACTCTAGTCCCGGGATAGGCTGCTCCGGTCCTGTATAGCCGAAATCACTTTTTTATTGGTTCTGCAGGGCAGGTAAAACACAGACTTACTTATTCAGTTTTACTTTCAAAACTGATCTGATGTTGTGTTCCCAGGTGCAGGAGCCGCAGATGGACAGGCAGCTGATCGAGATGTCTCCGGTGATTCAAAAGCTGACGGACTTTGAGGACGCAATTGGTGTTATGTTCACGCACTGTCGCCTGCTGGCCAAATCTTTCACACTGAGGACCGTGGGCTTTAACCACCTCAAACTGTGAGTATGGGAGGGGTGTGTGTGTGAGCGTGTGCATGCGTGCACGTCATTATGAATTTTCTCTCATAACTCTCATAACAGTGCTAAAACGCCACCATTAGTGTACATCTCTATATCTTTAGCTAGGTCCTAGTTAATTTTCCACTAGTGCTCTGGTCAAAAGAAATGCACTATATAGGGAATAGGGTGCCATTTGGGAAGCACGCCATATCCCCCCAGCCTTGTTCAGTATGAGACATCTAGTCTACAGTAGGAGTGTCTTCCCGTCTTCAGAGCTTTGTGCACATAGTCACAGGGACTGCTGCCGGCTCCTCCTCCTGGTCCATCCTCCATCCCAATCCGGTAGTGATGGATGGATTGTTTAACTCCTAGGTGGCCCAATGCCTAATCCTGTGGCTTTTACAGCATGCGTAGTCCTCCCAGGGTACACTAAAGCCCCTCTCCAGCCATGGCCCGACTCCGCTTGGGAGGTCACAACCCCACTCCCCCATGGGAAATTGAGTTTTACATGTTGTTGATTATATTTACTGGCTGGCCCGTGGCATTGGTTGTTAATCCTTCTCTCTCATGCGAATAGAGCCTTTCTCTTTCTCCCTCTGTTAATTTGTCTCTCTGTTTCTGTCTTTCGTTCTCTCGTTCTTTCTCTCTCGCTCTCTCTCTCTCTCTCACTCTCAGCTCTGTGAGGTCTTGGAGGCCCATTTCACTTGATTTAATTTATATTCATAGTTTGTAGTTTCATTTAATAACTTAGCCCATTTATGTTTTAAGCCATTACTTGCAGGCAGTGTATTATGTATATTACAGTAAGCATGCACACATTTTGTTAGCTTACTTTATTAAAGGTTTATTTGAATTCTGCCACATTTACTGTGTTGTTGTTGTTGCTTTGGAGACACATTTTTACGAATGCTGTCTGAGATATTGTTAGACTTGATTTGACCCTAGAGGTCATTTCAGATGCCAACATCGCTAACATTTTCTCCAAATGCTTTTATATTAAATCAAACTGCATGTTTTTTTTTTTAACAATGGTGAAATCAATGGTTTTATAAAGTTGCTGACATTTCAATCAGGTCGATTTCAATTGGGTAAAGAACTAGTGTGTTTCTCTTCCCTGCTTATTACCTTTCATAGGTGGCTTTCATCGCTTGCGACTTACAGTAGTAAAATTGTGTCAAAAAAATGGGTGATTTTACTCGAGTGAGTGCAGAGTGCAGACAATGTGTTTTTGAATAAGTCAGCTTTGATTCACACTTGTCTCAGAGTTACCCTGTTACCTTTGGTGTTTCAGTTTCAAGTTTCATGTTTCATTAGTTGTACGGGATACACTTGGTATATACACCGTCCAACGAAAGGCTTACATGCACGTTCCTTCTCGACAATGCAACAACAATGGGAAATAATAAAAGGTCAAAATACGAACGTAAAGCAAATTGCTCAGTAGAATGAAATAAACATTTTAGCATGTTTTACTGCGTTGTATTGTAGCATTGTTTTTAAATGAAAGGAAAAGCTTCACACTCTAGTAGCTCCGATGCAATACTTTATCCACCAACGTTTAAAAGAAAGCTGTCTTCAGGGTTTCATCAAATGCTCTGTACTTAGCATTCCTCTTTCATTGTGTTTAAAATGCTCTTTAAAATGACATGTATTGGAAAATAATTGCAGAGGTCATGCCATCTTTTAGGAGATGTGCTTCACTGTGTAGAGTATATGAGGGTTAAATGTGTGATCCATTCACAAAAGTGAAATGTTAGCAACACAATAGTGAGTTTTGACAGCAAAACCAAATGAGCCTTGACAGTACATCTCTGATATCTTATTGGCAGGCAGCACTCAGTAATTGCTTTTAGATTTGCCACAAGGATGTTTCAGTGTGTGTGTGTGTGTGTGTGTGTGTGTGTGTGTGTGTGTGTGTGTGTGTGTGTGTGTGTGTGTGTGTGTGTGTGTGCGTGTGTGTGTGTTGTGTCGTTGTGTTTTTTAATCCATCACTTTAATGTCAGAGCCTTTCACCACTCATGGTCAGTGAAGTCGATTAGAGGGCTGAACTGTCAAGGTTAACTTTGAAGGTTTCTCTTCCTTCTCAAAGTATAGACTGACGCCTGCAATGCTAACCCTATTATTAATGGCCAACTTATTATTAGACTCAGTTTTTACACTATATACTAGCCATTATATAATAATAATAATAATGTTCAATTGGATTTATGCAGCGTCTTTCCACCTAAAGTAGGTGCTCAAAGCGCTTTACGTAATAAGGGGGAAACTCACCTGTTGAGGTGATGCACGGCACAGGAGGCTGCTGAGGGGAGGACAGTTCATAATAATGGCCGGAACGGGGCACATGGAATGGCATGTGTTTGATACCATTCAATTACCACAAGCCCGTCGTCCCCATTGAGGTGCCACCAACCGCTTTTGATGCACAGCAACCATTGTGTGCCAGAACGCTCACCACACATCTGCTAGCATGGTGAAGAGGTGAGGAGTGATATATGCCAATTGGGAATCAGCGGAATAATTAGGTGGCCGTGAATGTGAAGATTACTATACAAACCTTTATAACTCTTTTTTTTGGGGGCCAATTCTTTACCATTAGCTTGTGATTATACCCAGTAGTCAAGCCTAATGCTGATATTTTTACTCAGAAAGTATTAGTGGACGTGTAAAAACAAATCAACTGTTTGTAATGAAGGTCATCTAAAAAAGTAAGGAATCCTTTGCTCTTAAAATGGGATGCTGATGAAACCGAGTTTGAAATTGAACCTGAGAACAAGAGGTCGGTAGCAGTGTGAGTCCGCCCACCTCCAATGTAGGGCAACCTTCAGAACCCTATCTCATCACACTGGAAACCGAAATGAAGGTCATACAAAAGAATAGTACAGGACGTAGAGGAGACGAGACCCCCCCCCCCCCCCCCCCGACACACACACACACACGTACACAAACTAACCTCATTGTGGAAGTAGATAGATAGAACACACACTCAGTAGCCTCATAGTAGTGGATTTAGATAGAGTCTGACCTAGAGGAAGTGGAGCTGTGAGTTGACCCCTTTTAGAGATCCTAGTGACATTAGACAACCTCAGAGGAACACAGACGGAGAGACTCTGCTCCCACGACTCTACCCTCTAAATCCCTTCTGTTGCCTCTCAAATGGCACCCTATTCCCTATACAGCGGACTACATTTGACCAGAAAGTAGTGCACTATAAAGGGATTAGGGTGCCATTTGGGACGCATTACCTTTTATCATAGGCCCCTAATGATCAGGACACTCAATGGCTGCCACGATCAATGATCCCAAACCACGAGAGACCGCACCGCTCCTCTCATCCTGCCCCTCTCCGCTCAGGTATATATAGCCTCCCCTGTTGGATCAGGCCTAAACAACCTCCCGGACCCCTACTGAGCTGGGAAACGCTATTTCTAGAACTCCTAAGTCACATTCACGAACACACACACAGGCGTTACAAAATGGAGTAGTTGTCGTTGGAACGCGAGCCTCCTGAAGCTGTTAAAGGTGTTTTAGATCAAAGTCAGGGCAGAATAAAACATGGGATTCACACTTTACTTCAATTTCCCCCATCCTTTACCATCTCGCTACTGCTGCATTGTGCCTCCTGTGTTGGAGAGATGGCTCTATGTGGCTTTCACACTAAAACGCTTTCCTTCTGCCCCGAACCTCTATCTCTCTCGCCTTTTTTACTATGTTTTTCTCTTATTTTCGCTTTCCCTCGCCTTTTTTCTATCCCTCTAGAACTCACATGCTCACTGTCATCTTAACACACACATATTGAGGTTTAGTATGTGCGTGCTGCAGCACTCTCTCTCTCTCTCTCCCTCACCCTTCTTATGAAGCACATTCCAGGAGAGTTTCCAAGTTCCGATATGCTGCATAACATAAAATGTGCCTGCCAGTCGATGCCGCAGAAATGGGACAATAAACTCTGACCTTTGATGTGATCATTTCCCCTCCTCATCCCTCCTCTCTTTCACTCCTCCTCTCTTTCCCCCCTTCCCTTGCTCCTATGTCCTCGCTCTATCCCCTCTCCACTCAACTATAACTGTACTCAGTCAATCCTGCTCTAACCTGCTGAACCTTATATTTCTGTATGCGTCCCAAATGGCGCCCTGTTCCCTATACAGTACACTACTTTTGACCAGAGCCCTATGGTCCCTGGTCGAAAGTAGAGCATTGAAAAGGGAATAGGGTGCAATTTGTGATACAGTCCATGTCTACATATCTCCAACTCTGCTCTGCTCACTGTGGTCTGTGCTGCCCGCCCTGGCTCCTTGGCATAGCACCAACCTACATCTGCAACATTAATCTATAATTCTGTTTAATTAAGGAGCAATGCTGTGCAGCGCCTCTCCTCCATCTCCTACTACACTGCAGTACCCCCCTGTCTAATATGGTACTACTGCATAGGGAGTAGAAGGCTCTGAATATGATCAAACACATCCATAGATATCAGCAGGGGTTTAATGTTGGAAGGTGTGTGTGTGTGTGTGGGGGGGGGGGGGGGGTACTGTGCATGTCTGCTTGTCCTAGTTAATTCAACACAATTGACTGAACGCAGCGGTATCATTGATCTGATCCAAGCTTACCATTCTATTTAACCTTAGCGGTATAAACTTCTCTCCATGTGGGTAATAACCTTTCACTTGTCACTGACTGTTAGGGCCTGCTCTCGTCTCTCCCCAGGGCTGCCCATAAGTAGTGTGCACGTTCACATTAGTGCTTTAGTGCATCACAATCAGCATGGCACTAAGGCTAAAGCCCCCATGGGTTTGACTGAGAGTTGAAGACACATGTGAATTGAAGGCCTGAGGCTGTGCACCTAAATAAGCCCTCTTTCCTCTTCCTCACCCCCCCCCACACCCCTTTCTACCCGTTTCCCTGTTTCGCTCCCTCTCTCTGGGGTCACAACCAGAGAAGGGAGTTCCTGGGAGACTCCATCATGCAGCTGATGGCTACAGAGTACCTCTTCATCCATTTCCCTGACCACCACGAAGGACACTTAACAGTAAGGAGAAATCCCCTAACTTCTCTCTCCGTCTATTCTCTTCTTCCTTCTCCTCATCTAGTTCCCTCGCTATTTACATCTTTGTCTGTCTTGCGTTCCTTCTCTCTTTCTGCCGCTTCTCCCTCCTCACCTTGCGCTCCTCTCTCACGGTGCCCTCTCTCTCCTCTCCGGCTCTCCCCGTCTTTGTTTGTTCCTCCCTCTGTACCCATCTCTCCGTTTTTCTCTGGTTATTCACCGCATCCGTTTTTTCCCCTGCTGCACTTCCATGCTGTATCTCTCTCTTCTTTAGCTCTTCCTGCTCCCTTTGTACCCCTCCCCCTTTCTTTCCCTGTCTTTGTGTGGTGAAAGGAAGAGTTACTGGGCTAAAGAGAGAGCGAGATGGGTAGCCTATTGTTGCACGGGAAAGTGTCTTTAATAGCAGGCCTTTGTTGGTACTCTTTTGTGATGGCTGTGGAGTGCAGATGAAAACAGATTGTCTCCGTCCTTGGATGGTGCTGTAACAGTGTGTGTGTGGGTTTAAGGGTGTCTCTGTGTTCATCTTATACAATACTTGCCGGAACATTCCAGTCATGCATTTCCCATCCTGTCAATCAATATTGAATGGTGGAAAAAAAAAACTTCATTCCACCCTTTCTTTTTGCTTCCTTTTCCTTATGTACTCTGCAGTGGGGCGGAGCATGCAGTGCAGTGCTGCTGTAACTGATTTGTCATAGAAAAGTCCTAACTAAAAGCTGCTAAGTAAAAACAGATCTGCAGTTAGATATGTATTAGTGGAGAGTAGATGTGACATCAATGGGATAAAAGCTCTGCAGTGAAGCATAGCTAAGAGACTGAGATGGTCCCGGCCTGCCCAAGAGTAGAAACAGACTCGGACTCAAATGGATTTCAAATTGTGCTCATTCAACACATTGCCTGTGTGTGTGTGTGTGTGTGTGTGTGTGTGTGTGTGTGTGTGTATGCGTGTGCGTGCGTGTGTGTGTGTAGCGTTAAGATCCAGTTAGCTGAGACGTCCCACAGCATTTGATCTATTCTATCTCTACTTTCCCCACTACTGCGTTGATATTTATAATGTTGATGCCAACTCTTTCAGAGCGGGCAATGCACTCGTCTTGTTTTGACATGTCTTCATCTGCTGAGCTTTGAATCTCAATGTAATATTTAACAGTCCAATGATGTGAAAAGTGAAACATTGAATAGCTTGGCGTGATCCTACACGCTACAGGGTCTGTGATGTATTAGTCCATATGGTGTTTATTTTCCTTCTTTTTTCTTTTTTTTTGTATGTGCGTGTGTACTGTGCACGCACTTTGGCATATGTGCAAAGTGGATCTGTGAGACTTGGATATTCTGTGTGTGATCAAAATTGGATTTGTGTGGGCGTGCATGTGTGTGTGTGTTCCACAGTTGTTGCGTAGCTCATTGGTAAACAACCGTACCCAGGTCAAAGTGGAAGAAGAGCTGGGCATGCAGGAGTTTGCCATCACTAACGACAAAGCCAAACGTCTCGTGGCCCTCCGCACCAAGACCCTAGCTGACCTGCTGGAGTGTATGTAGTATAGCGTTTAAACCCTTTTTAAAACCTCAACCATTGTCTATTTATTTGTATCATATGTACAAGGCATTTTTCTAACTTCTCTCTTAATAACGAAACTATTGCCATTTTGGGTGTACTGTATTTATATATGTCTAAGGCCTCTCCATTCTCTCTGATGTGAGGTTTTAAAAAATTAACCAAAATAGTTTTTTAGTTTTTTGTCATAGAGATCCTATAGTACATTGCTCTCTCCTTGAGGTTTTTAAATTGGAGTTTGCGTGTTTCTGTACATAGGCTACATGTCCTCTCCCTCCTTGACGTCTTCAAACCCTGAAATATTGGCATTTTACTATTCACTTTCCTTTATGAAAGGCAAGTAAAGACATTTAGTTATCCTGTGGGAGTACAGGTACGCCGGCTTGTCCTTTGGCTCCCGAGCCCTTGCTTGGTGACCGGAGGGTTGAAGATAAGTGTGAGGGCTCCCTGTCATGGCTAGTGAAAAGGAAGGCTATAGCCTTCCCTCCCTCATTTGGCCTCCCAGCCTTCCGGTCTTTAGACATCAAAAAGGCTAAGTTGCATCCCAAATGGCACCCTATTCCCAACATAATGCACTACTTTTGACCAGGGTCCATAGGTCTATGTAGGGAATCGGTCGCTTTTTGGGATGCATCCTGAAAAAAGGCTTGAGCATTAAGGGGTTGGGAGGGTTAGGTTGTGGAGGGGGTTGAGAGGGTGGAGGGATGGAGGAGCGGCCGCATGATGAGATGTACACTACTGGATGCTCTTCAAAGGCCAAGCCACAAGAGGATGACATGCACTGTGCGCACACACATATACAAACACATGTCCTCACACTCCTGCACACGCGCGCACGCACACACACACACACACACACACACACACACACACACACGCACGCACGCACGCACGCACGCACGCACGCACGCACACACGCACACACGCACGCACTAGATCATTCACATCCTCTTATATTCTTCTAAGGCCAGGGCAGAGCAAAGCAGAGATGATGACAGCAGGGTTGAGGGGTTTGGGCTGAAATGAGTGGTTCTCTTGAGCATATAAACAGTCATGTCATCTAACTAGCTACGTACACACAGTGTACCTACAGTAGAGCCTCGACACTGTCTCTCTGCATCTCAAATGGCACCATATTTCCTATATAGTGCATTACTTTTGACCAGAGTACATAGGGCTCTACTTTTGACTATGTACTGCTAAATGGCATATGATATTACACTGAACAAAAATATAAATGCAACATTTAACAATTTCACATATGTTACGGAGTTACAGTTCATGTAATGAAATCAGCCAATTGAAATACATTCATTAGGCCCTAATCTATGGATTCCACAACTGGGAATACAGATATGCATCTGTTGGTCATAGATACCTTTAAAAAATATATATTGACGGGAACTGGAACACGCTGAGTTGACACGCTAAGTCGCACATGTCGATCCAGAGCTTCTCAAACATGCTCAATGGGTGACATGTCTGGTGAACTGGGACATTTTCAGCTTCCAGGAATTGTGTACAGATCCTTGCGACATGGGGCTGTCCATTATCATGCTCCCAACAGTTCTGGTGGACATTCCTGCAGTAAGCATGCCATTTGCACGCTCCCTCAAAATGTGGCATTTGGTTGTGTGACAAAACAGCACATCTTAGAATGGCCTTTTATTGTCCCCAGCAGAAGGTGCACCTGTGTAACGATCCTGTTGTTTAATCATCTTCTTGATATCCCACACCTGTCAGGTAGATCAGGTAGATCTTGGCAAACGAGAAATGCTCACTAACAGGGATGTCAACACATTTTTGCACACCATTTGAGAGAAATAAGCTTTTTGCGTGTTTGGAACCCTTCTGGGATCTTTTATTTCAGCTCATTAAACATGGGACCAGCACTTTAACATGTTGCGTTTATATATTTTTTCAGTATGTATTATATTATTATAGTAAGACAACCTGAAGCAGGGCGTGCTGCATTACGTTATATTAACCTTTCCACACTACATTACCACTAACTTTACTACTCTGGCTGAAATATTTTATTTTCAAATCATCCTTTCCATTTCCAGCAACTATGGTGGAAGCTCATATTTCTTTGTATATTTTATAGTATTTCCAAGTTCCATTTGATGCTGCTTTGATGGTAAACTTTATTATTAGCTCCAGGACCCGTATCCACAAACTATTTCAGAGTAGGAGTGCTGATCTGTCCATGTAATCTTATACAAAAGTCTAAACTGATCCTAGATCAGCACTTAAACTCAGAGACAATTTGTGGATGTGGGTGTTTATCAACAACAGGAACCAGCCATCATTGTCTATTATATTTCCCCTTATTTTACCAGGTAAGTTGACTGAGAACACATTTTAACTTACAGCAATGACCATGGGAATAGTTACAGGGGAGAGGAGGGGGATGAATGAGCCAATAGCAAGCTGAAGATGATTAGGTGGCCATGATAGTCAGATTGGGAATTTAGCCAGGACCCCAGGGTTAACACCCCTACTCTTACAAAAAGTGCTATGGGATCTTAAGTGGTCACAGAGAGTCAGGAAACCCATTTAACATCCCACCTGAAAGACAGAACCCTACACAGTGTCACCAATCACTGCCCAGGGGCATTAGAGTATTTTTTTTAGACCACAGGAATCAGTGTCTGTCACGACTTCCACCGAGGTTGTTTCCTCTCCTTGTTCGGGCGGTGTTCGGCGGTCGGCGTCAACGGTCTTCTAGCCATCATCGATCCACTTTTCATTTCCATTTGTTTTGTCTTGTTTTCTTACACACCTGGTTTCCATTTCCATCATTCATTGTTGTGTATTTAACCCTCTCTGTTCCCCCCATGTCCTTGTGTGGAATTGTTTGTTTGTAAAGTGCTTGTACGCTATGTTACTGGTGCGCATCGGGTTTTGTACCCATGTAGGGTTTTTTTGTAGTGCCGTGGGTTTTGTAATTAAACTGCTCCGGCTATTATCTATCTCTGCTCTCCTGCATCTGACTTCACTGCCACCAGTTCCGCAACCCTTACAGTGTCTCCCACTGTCCCTCCAACACCACTTTCAGCAGCATCTGGACTCCCAACCAGGACCAACCGTGCTTAGCTTCAGAGGCAAGCCAACAGTGGGATGCAAGGTGGTATGCTATTTACAGTACCTGGATCGATTCAGTCAATATAAACACACTTTGAGTATAGCCATTCCATAACTTCCCCATTTCTTCCTCTCTTGTGTTAATGTTGTTCTTAACCACAAAGCAGCATTTGAATGTGTCTGACGTTACCTCTTAAACAGCAACTAAGTCGCCTAGACCTCGCTTACTCTCTCTTTTTTTCATCCCTGGTTCATTGTTGTGTTCCCCCTCAGCTTTCATCGAAATGCTCTACATCGATAAGGACCTGAAGTAAGTTCACACCTTCGTGAACGTCTACTTCTTCCCTCAACTGAAGGAGAATGTGTGTGTGTTTTCAGTGTCTGCGCGTTCTTGCGTGAGTGTGTAAGCTTGCATGCCTGAAGGTGAGATCTCCATACCTCTCCGATCCCAACGACAGCCCAGCCTCCCCTCGCCTGCAAGAGAGGCCACTCACTCTCAAATCAATGAGCACTCTTCTCTCTGCACCGCGGATAGAGAGGGGAGGCGAGAGGAGCTAATGGCTAAACACTAATAGCTCTAGCATTGACAAGCGGAGCGCAAGTGATGCTTGACTACTTAATTCTCTTATCATGGCTGTGTGGTCCTATTTTGGTCATATTTAACACTAGAAGCACTGGGCCTCCCTGCCTGTAAGTACCCACTAGAGAACATTGCTGGGCGTAACCTTTAGCATACTCATCATATGCATTTCAACCCGCAAGGTGCACAGGGCCAAAAGATTTTCCATATTCCTAAACAAAAGCACTAGTGCATGAACAATTGTAAAGGGTGAATCGCATAAACAAATATTTGTGGAAATATATATTTAAAAAGATATAGTTGTTTGGATCGAGTAAAGGATATGTTAGCTTATTTTTCTTTTGCCTATTAAAAGCTTCTAGACTATTTTTGCTTACTTTAAGAGCATTACAGTGTAATGCATTTGAACCATTTTATCTGTAGATTTAATTAGTAATGGACTTATAAAACGTAATTACAGTTCAGTGTTGCCATCTGCACGAGTGAATCCACACCAACCTACTGTTAAAAAAAATAGAATAGAAAAGTTTAGAGTCATATAGAATAATAATACTAATAGTAATAAGAGTAATATTAATGTAATATAATAAAAGGAGATCATACAGTATTTGGTGTTTGGCAGATGGAAAGGCGATCCTTATATGGTAGAGATACATACCTTTGTCACCGTCCATTTTTTTCATCTGGTCACTGCCGATGGCAACAGAAATGGGCATGGTGTTGAGGATGCAAACACTTATTTATTTTTAAATCTGTACACTGTGAGTGTTACTTTACACCTCTCTATCACTGATGCGGAGTACAGCTCCCCTGGCATGTTGTTTTACGCAGAGGGTGGCAGCTCCCGTCTTTGTTAACGGTTCTGAGCAGGCTAGACTTTTTTTGCAGTGAACTTGTCTGCCAGGGAAATTGATGTGTAAAATTTGTCCAGGGTCACATTTCTGCAGTCTCAGATAGTCTCTCATCCTCTGGATTGGTTTCATCTTTCCTCTGGCAATCTAAAGCCGTTGAGCTAAAACTCTGTTTCGACATCCGTGGCTATCCAAAACGTAATTCCGAATTTGTCCGGTTTGTTGGCCATGTATTGGCCATGAGCTTTAGCTGGGAACAGTTGCTCATCAACAGTAATGTCAAGAAATGCATTTGAATAGCCAACGCGCTTCCCGTGGTTACTTTGTTAATGTCATGCCATACACTCAAGATTGTAAAATGGCCTCCATTTGTCACGTTCTGACCATCGTTCGTGTGTGTTTTCCTTGTTTTAGTGTTGGTCAGGACGTGAACTGGGTGGGCATTCTATGTTGGATGTCTTGTTTGTCTATTTCTATGTCTGGCCTGATATGGTTCTCAATCAGAGGCAGGTGTTAGTCATTGTCTCTGATTGGGAACCATATTTAGGTAGCCTGGGTTTCACTGTGTGTTTGTGGGTGATTGTCCTTAGTGTTAGTTTGCACCAGTTTAGGCTGTTTCGGTTTTCATTACGTTTATTATTTTGCACTGTTTGTATTTAGATTCGTGTTGCTATAGTCACAATAAACATGGATCGCAATCTACAC